>NC_092750.1:98297374-98597374 GCF_047496795.1 Chiloscyllium punctatum | reverse complement strand
TTTGCCTGGTTTACCTCGTTTTTTTTAGTATGTGGATGTCCCATTTTTTTCCCATTTTCTCTCTTCTCCTTTCTTTCTCCATTCCCATTATCCTTTGTTTTTCTATCATTTGCTTTTCGCTTCTCTCACTTAGCTCAGAATGGGAAAGGGAGTTTGGGAATGGTGGGGTTGGTTACATTTTGTTTTACCAGGACTGCCTCAGGTCAAAGTATGGATGGGACGCATTGAATTCCCACTTTGAATTTTCTTGTTGTAAGACGCGTGCAACTTTTAAAAACTTTGTTTTGCCTGGTTTTGGGGAGCAGCTTCAGCTAGGATGAGCCATAGGGGATTGGTGGGTAATATGCACACCCACTGCAGGAAGGGGGAAAGTCTCCACTTATTTGTGTTATATGTTGGTTTATTGTAGAAATAGTTGTTAGAAGTTTTGATTTGGATGTTATTGTAGTAATATTTTCAAGTTTGTATGAACTGTTTATTGCTTTCACTTGGCGCGCTATAAATGGGGTTCTTCTCCCAGTGGGTAATGGGCTGCTTCAGATGGTTATGGCTAACCGCTCGTTTAAATGGTGCACCAGGAACGTTGAGGAGAGTCACTCACCGATTAAGAGAAAAACATACTTTCAAGCCTCAGAAAGGAAGGTGTTGGTGGAGCCTTGCTACAAGAAACACATCTAACTGAAAAGGAGCACTTAAAGATACAGCAGGGAAGGTTCGGCCCGGTGTTTATTTCATCCTTTAATTCAAAAAGTTGAGGAGTAGCTTCATTCAGTCATACAAACCTTCTGCTTCAGTTGTTTGACCAAATTAAGACGATCGTGAGTAGTTTCTGATCCTTAAGACTTTAATACATGGAGAAGAATATGGAACATTGTATAATATTGCCACCCTCAAATTTCTAATGGTTGTGCCCTCCAGGTTGATGATCCTTGGGGAACATCGTACAATTAAAGGGGAGACTTTAACCGACTTATGGATCCCAAAGTGGCTAGGATGTCAAAGGGTCTCACGGGTATTTCCCAGCCATCAAGGCAGCTGGTGGACCTGAAAAGGGAGCTGCGTTGGTGGACTTTTGAGATGTCTTCACCCTGAAGGTCGGGTTTTCACCTTTTTTCTAACCCACGTAAGTGCTATACCAGGATTCACATATTTTTTGCGCCATTGGCCTTTAAAAATTCGATGCTGTTTTGCAAAATTATGATCATGCAGCAGTGGATGATCAGGCTGATGGAGATGGGACAGGCTCACAGCACTGGCGCATGGATCCTTGCCTCCTGAAAGATAGCAAATTCATTGAGCACTTTTTGCGGGAATTTAAGTTTATATTGGGACGTTAACTTGGGTACGGCCAGTAATCTGTCAGTGTTCTGGAATACTGCCAAGGCCTATGCAAGGGATTTGATTATTTCTTGTTCGGTGACACGGAAGCGGCAGAAGGGAAAGCAGTAGCGTATGCTTAAGGTTTAGCTAAAGGCAGCTGAGACAGCAGACTTTGACAGACTTTCTGTAACTAAGTTGCAGGAGATTACAGCCCTCCGGGTTGCTCAGAAAAAAATGTGCTCACCCAGAAATCAAAGAGGGAGATTTCCTTTGCGAAACAGAGGTTATTCGAGTCTGGTGCTAAACTGAGAAGGCGCACTTGGCCAGAAAGAAGAGTGCCCCAAATCTACTGCATCCATTAGAGATGGTGGTGGTACGATCACCTGCGATCCGAAAAGGTTAATGCAGCATTCAGTAAGTTCTACTCTGGATTGCTCCAGTCAGAGGATTGTGCAGACAGATTGGTGAAGACAGAGTCCTTTTTAAGACCCTGGACCTCCCAAGTGTAACTTCAGAGAAGGAGTCTCTTTTGAATGCCCCTCTGACAATCCAACAGGATTGCGGTAAGGCAGCTCCAGAGTGGAAAACCGACCAGCACAGATGGCTTGCGGAGTGAGATTTATAAGGAGTTCATAGAATGATGGCAGGGCCAATGCTGGATATATTCAATTATTTTTCTAGACAGGACTACAAGAAGTTTGCTTTATATAATTGACAGAAGGCTGGTGTGATAAAAATACCCAAATAGAGGAAACCTCCTTGTGACCATCTGAAAGGGAATCGGATTGCACCCCCATGACCAGGTACTCGAATAACACCCCAACAGGCATGGCCTGCGATTTCATAACATTGATGTTATACCCCGAGAACTCAGAGAGAAGCAAATATTTTTCTTATTCTCAAGAGAGGGAAAGCACTAGAGGATTGCCTATTAGTATAGACCTATACTGTTATAAAAAATGTGAACTTCGAAATTTTGTCGAAAATTCTAGCGTTGAGGCTAGAGAAGATATTTTCCTTCATTGTGAAAGAGAACCAGACAGGTTTTATTAGGAGTCGCATTTTCCGATTAATATTCAGAGAGTGCTAAATATGGTTCAGGTGTGGCAACAAGCTCGATTCCAGGCTTGGTAGTCTCGCTGGATGTAGAGAAAGCATTTGATTGGGGCTAGTGGCCATATGTCTTTTATGTCTTGGAACTGTTTGGCCTTGGAGGTGTCTTTGCCTGGTGGATGGCAGAATTATATAGTGACGCTAAAGCAGCAGCAGTTCTCACTAATGGTGTTAGGTCTAATGGTATAATTTTAGCATCGGCAGAGGCAGCCGTTATTATTTGCATTGGTGATTGAGCCGCTGGCAGAGGCCACCCAGAGGGGTCCCAATATAACTGAATGGGTAGTAGGGTCAGGAAGGCATAACATCATCCTTTACACAGATGACGTTCTTCTCTCTCTAACTAACCCGATGAAATCTTTGCCCCGTTTAATAGAAGTGATTGATTTCTTTGGATCTTTCTCGGGGTATAACATCAATTATATGAAATCGGAGGCCATGCCTGTTGGGGTGTTATTCGAGTACCTGATCATGGGGGTGCAATCCGATTCCCTTTCAGATGGTCACAGGAGGTTTCCTCTATTTAGGTATTTTTATCACACCAGCCTTCTGTCAATTATATAAAGCAAACTTCGTGCAGGTGCTCGAGAAGATAAGACAGGACCTTCGGCTCTGGGAAGATATTCCAATATCCTGGTTGGGTAGAATACCTCCAGTTAAAATGAATGTACTTCCGCGTTTCTTCTATCCCATGCGAATGATCCTTTTGATGCTCTCCAGGTCGGTTCTATGGAGGCTTTAAAGTTGGTTAAGCTTGTTTACCTGGCACCACAGGTGGCCGCTTATGAAGCTCACCAAATTGCATCTTCTGCAGGATATGAAGGGTGTGAATTTTCTGGACTTTAACAAATGCAAACTAAGTTCCCTGCAATCGGATGTGGCTGATTGAGCTTGCAAAGACCTGCTGTTATATTGAAGCATCGCAAGCAAAATGCCCCCTCATTAGTCTGCTGTTCATGGACAAGATGAGGACTGTTATGGACCATCGCAGAAATCCAATTGCCCTTAACATAGTTAAAGCCTGTAAAATAATGCGACAAATTGAGGGCAATTTACAGAATTAAACTTCCCCTTTTACTCCCATTGTAGGATTAGTAGGATCCCAGCTAGGGCTGATGGATTATGGCTTTCGGCTTTGGGAGACCAGAGGAGTTTCCTGTTTGGGAGAATTATTTGACGTGGTGGTCAGGATGGCTTTCAAGTCGCTGAGCCAGAAATATGAGTTATTTTGGAGGGGCCTGTTTCATTACTTTCAGATGAGGAATCTTATACAGGAAAAAAGAATACATTAATGGTTAATCCCCAGAGGTCGGAAATGGAGAGAAGAGTGCTCTGGTCCACAGGTGCTCTCTCGGTCAGCACCCTCTATCATTTATTATGAGACAGTATCTCAAAGGATATAGAGCGGCTGTATGGAATCTGGGCTCAGGAAGTGTGGGTGGATATCTCACCAGAGGAGTGGGAAGGTGTTTGGGAGGCCGTACAGAAGATTTCAATTTGCAATGAACGTAGGCTATGCAGTTTAAGGTACTCCGCAGGGTTTAATTGACACCAGAGCAACTTGTCAAATTTAAGACAGGAGTTTCAAAAATGTGCCCAAATGTACAATACACGTTAGTGCTCTTACTTATTACCTGTGATCATGCCACAAGTTTCGTAGGTATTGGTGCACTATTGCAAGAGTTTGGAAGGGGTTTTAGGAACCGAGGTCAAGGCAACTCTGGTGCCCCTCCTCTTGGGTTCGCTGAACCTTCCCTCTTTGGAATTGCATTGGAAGAAATTGTTTCGTATTCTTTCATTTTGTGCGAGGAAGAACATTCTGATGAACTGGGATCCAGGAAATCTCCCAGGATTCTGATCATAGTGTTATGGAGCCCATGTCCTGGACTTCCTTACGAGTATGGGCACCAGAAAAAGGAGCATTGTTATAGGATGTGGCGGCCCTATTTCAACCATATAGACATGGTTTTATTGGCTATATTGGTCAGTGCATTTGTGTAACAGTGAGGGCTGTGTCTGGGGGCCCAGGGGCCTCTGAGAGGAATAATTCTGAACAAATACGGGTATGGCAACTCATGCTACCAGTGATTGGGAGCTTTGACAAGATTATGCTGGGTGTTGTAACTTCATGTAATTTAATTTAATTTGCCTTGGTTCAGCTCGGTTTAATCTATGTTTTGTTTTGATTTTGTTTTGACATCAGCCCATTGATTTTGTGCACAGGGAAGAGAATGAGTCCTTTCAGCCACTCATGCCTCGTACACAGCAACCAGAGCAGGTCATTTCACACCATCTATTAATTATACAGGATGGGAGGGAACGAAGCGAACATAGAGAGGTGAGAATGCAAGCTTATCACCTTCACGATGGTATATAAAGTAATGAGAAAACTGCTGGAATGTAACAAAATTGTTAAAATCGATTATTCAGGAATAAATGAAAGGACATTTGCAGAGTCAAGACACAATCCATCAGAATCAACATAATTTTACAAAGGATGAATCGTATTTTCATTACTTATTTGAGTTTTTAAGAATGTGACAAGCAAGCTGCGTACTGGGGATCCTGAGAGATGTAAAATCAGGACTTGCAGAACACATTGAATAAGGTGTGCACTAATGATTAATCTGCAGAATAAGATCGCATATGGTTAGAAGTAATTTATTCGCTTGGATATAGGATTGGTGAAGCAAAGAATTGCAGTGAGATGGAATAACTGGTTCATTTTCTGTTTCCAAAAAATACCATAGTGCTCAGTCCCCAGACCCCAACTAATAGCAATCAATACTATCACTTATTTGAGGGGATGGACATACTATAATCAGTTTTTCAGAATACAGTGACTCAAGTGAGAAAGTGTAATGAATGGGTACGGATAGGTTGGGCCATTATTTGTCAGATGAAATGAAACAATGAAAAGTATACGGCCGTTTTGGTCGGTGTAACAGAAGAGCAACTTACTATTCAAACAGAGGGAAACTACGAAGTGTTAAGGTACAGAGGGATCTGGTATCCTCATCCATATCGCAAAAGATACATATGCAGGTATAGCAGAGAAAGGCAACTGCAAATTTGGCATTTATTTCTGAAAGAATAGATTATAAAGCGAGGGACTTGTTGCTGCAATAATGCCAAGCATTTGTGAGATCGCAATTGAGTACTGTTTACAGTTTTGGTATCCTGATTGCAGGAAGGATGTAATTACCATGGAGGCAGATCAGAAGAGGTTTACTAGACTGATTCCAGAGCAAGGAGTTTGTCCTCTGAAGAGAGATTGAACGTTCAGGTCTATACTCTCTGGAGTTTAGAAAAATAGGAGGAGATGTCACTGAGGTCTGGACAATGCCAAAGGTGATTGATAATGTCGATATGCATTGGGTATTTCCTCATGTGGGGAAATCTAAACAAGAGATCATAGTTTTAGGATAAGAGGAGTGGAATTAAAACAGTGATGAGAGAACTTCTCTCAGATGATTGTAAATCTGTGTAATTCAATGTTCCAGAGAGCAGTGTATGCTGGGATATTGAGTAAATGAAGGGATATGGAGAGTGGGCCGGAAAGTGGGACTGAGACCGAGATGACATCAACCATGATTGTATTCAATGGTGGAGCAGGCTGACATCAGCCGTGATTGTATTCAATGGTGGAGCAGACTGGAGGGGCTTATATTGCTGACTGATGTTCCTCGTCCTTATTAAGCCCTTCGAATGGGGGAACACAGGACTGGGGAAGGGCTGGTTATTAAACAGAAAGCAGGCACTCCGGATAATTCAGTTATAATAATTTTTAAAGAATGTAACCAGTATGGTCACACAGTGACCAGTGCAGGGTCTTCAACTATTTACCATCTATATCAATGATCTAGAGAAGTGGACAAATGTACTGTAACTAAGTTTGCCAATGGAAATAATATAAGCAGGAAATTAAATTATCAATGTAAGTTATCGAGTTTGTAAATGGTTAATCAATGGATAAAAATTTGGCAGGTGGGATTTAACGTCATATATAACCTGTCATTTTCTTCCAGGAAGAACGGCAGGCAGTATGTTACTGAAATACAGAGGGATTACAGGACTTGGTGACACCGTGTGTGCTGGAGGGTTCACTCTGAGCCAGTGAGACATGGCAACTGTTGCTCCATCACCCTGCTCGCCTGCTGCCTGATGTTCGCAGCAGGCCTATTGCTCTCATCCACCAAATATATCCTCTGTCACTGAATGATGACACTGATGTTAAGATCGGAGGGATGATGAAGCCGTCACCCACTCCTGCCTGGAAAGTTCATGAAAAAAGAGGCTGAACAAAACTGTGACCGTAAAAGACACTGATAGCACCGCCCTCCTCCTGGTGTGAAGCTGCAGGTCGTGTTGAAGGAGGTGACATGGCTCTGTGACCAACTGCTTGTTCAATCAGTGTCCCATCAAACTCTGCTCCTGGGTTAAGTGGAGCTTAGGAAGCTGTTCCTGGAAAACCCGAGGTGGATCCAGCAGATCCCTTTCTCCAGACAGACGCATTGAGTGGTTTCAGAGCTTCCCCTCTCTGCAGCCTCTGCTCCATTTGTTGTTCATGTTACAGACCCAGATGCTGTTAGTTTCGTCCCCATGGTCCATTCAGAGTTGGGTCACCAAATGCACAGGTCTCCCTGAATGTCGGAGGCAGCTCATAGCACAGCCTCCCGAAAACCATTCCCTGCTCTTCCACTCACTTTCCAATAACAGGAGTCGGTCAGAAGCCCCTCAGTAACAAGTTTGATGCCTGGTACTTAACAATAATACGAGAGGGGCTTCCTCATGTAACTGACCGCATGATCAGCCGAGAAGGGCAAACACAGATGTTCAGTGAACAGGCACAGGACAAGGTTCAAAGACGTGTCGCAAAGCTGCTGGGACCCCCTGTCCACCATGGAGCACCACATGGGACACACCAGGAAGTGAACAGCCAGAGACACACAATTTCATTGTTTCTGAGCTTCACAGTGCCAGCTCTTGATACATTAAGGATCCAAATAGGACCCACAATCGTGATGTATAGAAGAGCATGAGCCGTGCACTTTGCACATTGTTTCTGAAATTCATAATTACGTCCCGGGGGATTCAGGGATATGAGCACCAACGGTCAGGTTAAGGTACAGAAGGACGGATATTCGTGTTATATTTGGATGATTACTTGATCAAGAAGTTGAATAAATATGGCTCTTCTCAGACAAATGGGATTAGCTGGAGGAGTCAGACACTGGCGGGTCCAATGACAAGAATAAAAACATTAAATACAAATGCTGACAGATCAGTTCAAATGATCAGTTATGCCAGATACCAAATCGACCTCACAGAATCAGACATCATAATCCAGATGAGATATCTATTCAACGTGAAGCACTGTGCAGACCAGGCTAGTGTACCGCTCAATACAACCAAGCAATCTGTACAGACTGTCCAGACCACATCAGCCCCCGGGGAATTGTGCAGTGAATAACTCTGTAAACCTGGAGCAGTTACCCTTCCAGCATGTAGAGCTGTGTCCATCATCCCAGTGCATCGCTCAGTAACACTGTGTTTGATCACTGCCCATGTCGGGAAAATTGCAGTCCTTGCTGGATGTGACAGGATGTGCAACTCCCATCCATTTACAGCTCCATATCTTCATTGTGCCAGGCGCTTTAGAACATCTAGTCAAGAGGAACGATGAAGCTTGATTCAGGTTGAGGAGGCAAGGGTTAGACAGGGTTAGAAGGTTGCAATGTAACCAGGAAGGAACGGAAGAATGAAATCAGGAGAGATAAAAATGGGCATGAAAATGCCTTGGCGAGTAGGATTGAGATAAAACCTAAGACATTCTACACTTATGTGAGGAACAAGAGGATGACCAGAGTGAGTGTAGGGCTGATCAGGGATAATAGAGGGAACTTGCGCCAGGAATCGGAGGAGATAGTGGAGGTTCTTAATGAATGTTTTGCTTCAGTTTTCATTAACGAAAGGGGCATTGCCGTTTCTGGGGACAGCATGAAACAGGCGGATATGCTCGAACAGGAGGATGTGCTGAAAGGTTTGAGAAACACACGGATCGATAGATTTCCTTGGCCAAACAGGATATGCCCTGGGATACTATAGGAAGCGAGAGAAGCACTTTGCGATGTTCTTTGCGTCTTTACAGTCCACTGGAGTCTTGCCAGATGACAGGAGGCTGGCAAAAGTTATTCCCTGGTTCAAGGAAGGGAATAGGCATAATCTTGGGAATGATTGGCCAATCAGTCTTACGCCAGTCACGGGAAAAGTATTGGAGAGGATTTGAGAGGCGGAATTTATGAATGCTTGGAAAATTATAAATGATTAGAGACAGTCAACATGGCTTTGTGAGGAGCAGGTCATGCCTCATAGATCTTATTGAATTCCTTAAGGATGTGACAAAACACGTTGATGAATTAGAGCAGTGGATGTGGTATATATGGATCTTAACAAGGCGTTTGACAAAGTAACCCACGGTAGGCTCATTCGCAAAGTAAGGAGGCATGGCTTACAAGGAGATCTGGCTGCCTGGATGCAGAATTGTCTGGCCCACAGAAGACAGAAGGTGCTGGTAGATAGAACAGATGCAGCCAGGAGATTGGTGACCAGTTTGGTGATCTGTTCTGGGACCTCTGCTCTTTGTGATTTTTTAAAATAAGAGTTGGATGACGAAGGTGGATTCATAGGTTTGCTGATGGCACGAACTTTGGTGGAGTTGGTGGTTAGTATGGAGGGCTCTTGTAGTTTGCAACAGACATTGACAGAACTGAGCTGATGAGTGACAGATCGAGATAAAACTGGAAAAGCGGGATCTTGGGGTCCATATCTATGGATGCTCAAAGTTGCCATCTAGTTGTTGCCTTTGTGTAGAAGACGTATGATGTGTAGGCTTTCACAGCCGGGGAGATCAGTTTCAGAGCTGTAAGGTTATACTGCAGCTCTATAATCCCACTGTTTAACTCACTGTGATAAAGTTGAATGCTGTTCTGCATTGAGAGCTTGCAAGTACTTGTCATATGACTAGCTAATATTTTCAGAGTGTACTGGACAATTTAAACTAGAACATAGAACATAGAAAAATACAGCGCAGTACAGGCCCTTTGGCCCTCGATTTTGCACTGATCCAAGCCCAACTAACCTATACTAGCCCACTATCCTCCATATGCCTATCCAATGCCTGTTTAAATGCCCATAAAGAGGGAGAATCGACCACTGCTAGTGGCAGGGTATTTCAGGAACTCATGTCTCGCTGAGTAAAGAATCTACCCCTAACATCTGTCCTACACCTACCACCTCTTAATATAAAGCTATGCCCCCTCGTAATAGCTGACTCCATACGTGGAAAAAGGTTCTCATGGTCAACCCTATCTAAACCCCGAATCATCTGTAACATTTGGCTGTGAAACAGATATGAGTTAAAAATAATGACTGCAGATGCTGGAAAGCAAATACTGGATTAGTGGTGCTGAAAGAGCACAGCAGTTCAGGCAGCATCCAACGAGCAGCGAAATCGACGTTTCGGGCAAAAGCCCTTCATTAGGAAACAAATATGTTGAGCTTTGGTTGCTCTTTAGACAACTATTCGAATTTAAACAATCAAGTTGAAATTCTGACCCACTATACGAAACCCAATCAATTTTAAATTTATTGTTTTGCCAGCATCAAACCAAGGAGATGAGCTGATAGTGAGGGAATAAAGAGGCACGCATTTTGAAAGTTAGACAGAGAGTAAACTACCATTGTGCGAGTCTGCCATGAACAACATTCTCTGTGCAAGATACCTTTTTTTGACGAAAGACCCTTGCATTAAAAGACAGAACATGACCCAGGGAGATATTCAGTGGAAAGAATGAGGGCATTGGAGACAACAACCACTGTCTGGTTTATGTAATTTTAATACAGTTTTTCTTTATTTGGAGGAGTATATTGTTAAAGGTGGAGGAAGATAACAAACAGTTCAGAGAAAGGGAAGATTAGAGTTGGGAAAACTGTTGTTGTCAATGTTAACTTTTAGAATTAAGGAATACAATGACATTATTTTCTAATAAGCAGTGGAATTTGCGAGCTCTCTACACTCGACTTTAACAGATTCTGAGCGAGGTGAGCTTTTCTCAGTGTTTAGTTTAATTAGCAGAAGGGTTCATCGCCGTGTCATAACACCACACTTGTAATACCGTGTTCTAGTCACCTCATTAAGGGAATGAGGTGGAAGCTATAGACATGGCGTAGAGAATTACCTTTGGAACAGCAGAAAGATTGACACAAGCCACCTCAAAGTGAGTGAAATATTGAGAAAGTCACCACGTGAAAAATAAACACTGGCAGATTCCAGTGTGCATAAGGCAGTGGGTGTCGTGCGTCTGCATTGATGACTGGGTATCTGTGTGTGTGTGTGTGTGTGTGTGTGTGTGTGTGTGTGTGTTCATCTGTGTATCGGTATTTGTTTTTGTGTGCCTGTATTAGTATATGTGCTATTGCATCAGTCTCCGTGTGTGGCTATGCATCGATATTTATCTCTCTGTGTCTCTGCATATCTGATTTTGTCTCTGTGTGCATCTGTGTTTCTGCATTTATCGCTGTGTTTATCTGCATGTCTGTATTTCTCTCTGTGCGTATCTGCGGGCCTGTATTTACGTCTGTGTGCATCTGCATGTCTGTATTCGTCACTGTGTGTATCTGACTGTCTGGATTTACCTCTGTGTGTATCTGCGTGTCTGCATTCATCTCTGTGTATATCTGTGTGTCTCTATTCGTCTCTGTGTGTATCTGCGTATCTCTGTATGTATTAGAGCGTCTGTTTTTGTCTCTGTGTGCGTCAGTTTAAATCTGTGTTCAACTTGGTGTCTATAAGTGTATCTGTATTCGTCTCTGTTGGTATCTGCGTGACTTTATTCGTCTCTATATGTGTCTATATTTGTCGTTCTGTGTATCTGCGTGTCTATATTTGTCTTTCTGTGTATCTGTGTCTGTATTCGTCTCTGTGTGCATCTGCATGTCTGCATTCATCTCTGAATATGCGTGTCTGTATTCATCTCTATGTGTATCTGCGTTCCTGTATTCATCTGTGTGTGTCATTAAATTCGTCTCTGTGTGTAGCTGCGAGTCTGTATGAGTATCTGCGCATCTGTGTTTGTCTCTGTGTGTATCTATGTGTCTGTTTTCATCTCTGTGTGTATCCGTGTGTCTGTATTTGTCTCTGTGGGCATCTGTGTGACTCTATTCGTCTCTGTGAGTATCGGCGTGTCTCTGTGTGCATCTGCGTATTTGTGTTTGTCTCTGTGTGTAGCTGCGTGTCTGTATTCATCTTGCGTGTATCTGTGTGTCTCTATCAGTCTCTCTGTGTATCTGCATGTCTTTGTGTGTCTGTGCGTGTCTGCATCCTTTTCTGTGCATCTGCGTGTCTCTCTGTATCTGCGTGTTTGTGTTTGTCTCTGTGTGTATCTGCGTGTCTGTATTAATCTTGCGTGTATCTGTGTGTCTCTATCCGTCTATCTGTGTATCTGCGTGTCTCTGTGTCTGTGCGTGTCTGCATCCGTCTCTGTGTGCATCTGCGTGTCTGCATTCATGTATGTATCTGCGTGTGTGCATTCATCTTTATCTCTTTCTGCATGCCTGTATTCATATCTGTATCTTCATGTGTGTTCGTCTCTATGTCTATCTGCATGCCTGTATTCATTTGTGAGTGTCTGTGTGTCTGTATTCATCTCTGTGTATCTGCGCGCCTGTGTTTGTCTCTGTGTTTATCTGTGTGTCTGTGTTCATCTCTGTGTGCATCCTTGTGTCTGTATTCATCCTTGTGGGCATCTGTGCGAGTCTATTCATCTTTGTGTGTATCTGCGTGCCTGTCTTCATCCCTGTATCTGCGTGCCTGTATTCATCTCTGTTGTGTATCTGCATGTCTGTATTTGTCTCTGTGTGTATCTGTGTGCCTGTATTTGTTTCTGTGTGTCCCTGCACGTCTGTGTTTGTCTCTGTGTGCGCCTGTGCATCTGTATTCATCTCTGTGTGCCTGTATTTGTCTCTTTGTGTATTTGTGTGTCTGTTTTCATCTCTGTATTTTGTCTGCATGACTATATTCGTCTCTGTGTCTATCTGTGTGTCCTTGTGCACAGCGGATGTGTCAGCCTCTCTGGTGTTTAAAGTGATGCAATGTCCCCCTCTGCTGGCCTTCACACTCCTCTGAGTTGACAGCACCGCAGGGTGACAACCATCAGGGGATTCAGTCTGGGAGGGAGTGGGAGGGAGGCAGCTCATAGCGCCATCCAAACTGATAGAACCATCTGCACACGCACACACACCCACAGTTTGGTATATGGAGGATTGTAATCGTACTGAGGACCCTTCGAGTGGAGAATGTTCATGTGAACTAATGCCTATGCTCGCTCTGCAATGTGGAAGTGATTTGTCTTCGAAGATTATTCATGACCCAGAGTGCACAAATTAAAAAGTAGTTCCACCGCAAATGCTTCCAAGCAAGGTTGACGGAACCAGTTGTAAGTTGATGCAATGAATATATTGCACGTTCATTATCTTGAAATGATTTATGATGCACTCCTACAAATGATAAATGAGAAAAGATTGAAATGTTCTGAGATTGACACAGTGTTGGTGGTAATATCTCAGTAACGATATCGCTAGGTATCAGATGAAACTGTTCTGTACTTCCAATGACGTTATTAGAAAAACCAAACAGCGATGCAATGTGAGAGATTGACAGTATTTGATGTCCTCTGAAAGAAACAAAAAAAAAACTGACACTAGTGCAAAGGCATGGGGAGGCGAACAGAGGTTGGCATTGTATAACTATAAACTTAACAGGGACAGACGTAGGGCTGTGAGGGGTGGTGAGGAGTTGATCTCAATTTAAATGGATTTATCCCAAAAAACGGCAAGACCTCGTCTCACAGAGATACACGCAAACATACACAGACACGTTAAACACACAACACATATACATACAGATATGGACACACAAACAAACACATGCACACTCCTGCACATAGTTTCGTTAAGATAGAGATGAATATACTTCTCATTAATTCGGGAACTAATGATCATTTGGCGAAGGCAGGAGAATGTAGGTGAGAAACATTTCAACTGTGATCAAATGGCACAGCAGATCCAATGGGCGAAGTGGCCTGGTTCTGCTCCATGTTCCCATTTTCAGGAGAGAGTCACTATCAAAGGTTGAATTTGAATGCAGATCACAGGTAGGATTCTTGGCAGTGTAGAAGTCCAAAGGGATGTTGGGGTCCACGTCCGTAGATCCCTCAAAGTTGCCAAAGCCCTCAAGGTGATAGGCCTGTTGAGAATGTGTATGATGTGTTGGTTTTCAGAAGCTGGGGGATTGAGTTAAGAGCTGCGAGGTTTTGCTGCAGCTCCATAAAGGCCTGGTTAGACGAGAATTGGAATATTGTGTTGAGATCTGTTCGCCCCATTAAAGGAAGGATGTGGAAGCTTTAGAGAGGGTGCAGACGGGAGTTAGCAGAATATTGCCTGTTCAGTAGGGCATGTCTGATGAAGAAGGTTTGAGGGAGCTTTAGCTTTTCTCATTAGAGCAAAGAAGGATGAATGGTGAATTGATAGAGGTGTGCAAGATGATGAGAGGCACAGATAGACTGGATAACTAGAGTCTTTTTCATTGGGTGGAAATGGCTAACACGAGGGAAACATAATTTTAATGTGATTGGAGGAAGGTTTTGGGGAGATGTCAGAGGCAGGTTATTTACACAGGTAGTGATTAGTGCGTGGAATGCACTGCCAGCAGTGGTAGTAGAATCAGCTACATTAGGGATATTCAAGTAACTCTTGGATAGGCACATAGATGACAATAGGATGAAGGTTCTGCAGTTTAGTTTAATCTTAGAGTAGGATAAAAGGTCGGCACACCATTGAGGGCTGGAGAGCTCTTACTGTGCTGTACTGTTCAATGTTCGCTGTTCTAATTTCTTGAACTCTTGCGAAAATATTATACCTGGAATTCCTTTAACATCAGTGGAGGTTAATCTGGTCAGTCTTTGATTGTCGAAGGTTAATGGAAATTTGGGGAGGTTTGAGGGGCTGAATGGTCTATATCTGTTCCTAACCATTGTGTCCTTGTATCAAAAGATTATTGATTGGTTTGAGAGGAAATCATTTTGAGAATAAGGGCATTCCTATTTCAGACTGGGAAAGGGATGTTCCTTTCTCTTTAGGATTGTGTGTTCTGTGGTCTTCTCATTCCCAAGGAGCAGTGAAGACTGGGTTACGGAAAACACTCAAGGCAGAGTTATATAGATCTTTGATGAACAAGAGAATCAATGTTTATTAGGAACAGATAGGAAAGGGATGCTTAGTTATAATCACATCAACAATGAACATTCTGAATTATGCAGCAGACTCGAGGGGCTGAATGGCAACTTGCTGATATTGCTTCATGTGTTGTTCACTCACTCAACCCCGCGATGCTGTTACTGAAGGTGAGGAAGATCGCATTCATCCATTCAGGATCGATTCAATGAGACATGAGGAGACGTTTCTGCTCATGTAATGATTTACACAGGATTAGGATGAAGTTTTTCAGCCATTTCAGTACATTACGCAGCACAACAGGAGGTCACACCTACTTTCTAGGTTGGTACACAAAAACAGGGGAGACCTGGGTAACTATCAGAAAATAGATAGTCGGGAGAAATGTTTATTTTCGGGTTGGAAATCTTTAACTTGGTGAAGTGCCTCAGAGGTCAGTGCAACATCAAAAGCTATGTAGAATCTGTCAATGATTTGCGTGTGGGAACTGATTGGATGGAACTCAATTGGCTCAACCACTAAATGTCAAGAAATGGTAGAGAGTCTGTAGCGTGATACAGACAGGGAAGGTTAGTGTGCAAACCTTCAGCAGAAAGAGGATAACATGGGCTACCGACGTTTGTGCTGTGGCAGAAGGGGAAAACAACAGTAAACTAATTAAAAGAAGAGAGAGCACAAAACTCAGTTGTACAAAGGCATTTGTTCACCCTGGTACATACATCACACGGGGTTATTATGCATATGCAGCAAGTAATTAGGAAGGTAGATTGAACACTTCAGGGTTGAGAACCAGAGGCGTTCATTTTGATCCGTATAAGAGATTGAGGAGAGTGTATCTGATGCATAGCCTATGGACATTTTCTCTGGTATGGGAGTCTAGAAATGAGGATTCAAATTTAAGAAAACAACATTTGTATGTTATATACTCTTTCCATAGTATAAGAAACCAAGTACTATGAAGACATGATTTTATTGGACAAAAATATGAGGACACATACAAACGTATCTTCATTAAATCTCCTACATGGAGCAGAGAACAGGGTCGAAGTCATACAGTTCTGAGAATGTTCAAGGAGGCCTCACGTGGTCCAGTTTCATGGTCAGATAACATTACTGTATATTTCAGTTGAGATATGGAGAAAATGCAACATGCTGGAGAAGCCACTGCTTATTGTTCCCTCTCTTTCCTTGTTCCTTCTCGCAGCAATGTATGAGAGGTGAAAACCGTTCAGTCATCTTTATCATTCATGTAGGAATACTGTTGAGGAATCATTGGCATCTCCCCACTGCCTAAAATCAAAGGTAATTTAGCAAATCTGACTGTTCCAGGAATAAATCCTGCTTGTGTGAGCAGAACAACCTCAGAGTCAGAATAACAGTTAATTATTTTACTTTTGTCTTGAGTTTAATTATTGCTTGGACAAAGCTCTTTCAAGCTGATATTTTGCAGAGGTTTATTTTCCTGCTTGTCTTTAGGCATGAGTATGCATGTGTCTGTGTGCACTTGTGTGTGTGACACTGTGCGTGTCTTAGTGTGTGTGTCTGTGTGTATGCACAGACTGCATCTCAGTATGCATTGAATGATAAATATTAATGTACAGATTTGCCCAAACAGTTTGCCATGTATTTTTTCATCTTAGCTTTGAGTAACTTTGCTATGGTGAATTATTTTTACAAATGTAAGATATCGAACTGACTTGTTCCCAGCAAAGAATCTGACCTAGTCTGAGACCTATATCATTGGTCATATCACCAACCGGGTTACATTTAAAATTTATCATGATCAATGGAGGAACGGGACTAGAAAATGAAACAGTGATCTGTCCAACCCCAGTCTGAACACGGAAGAGGAGAAGTTCACAAAAGTTTGTTTGGGTGGGAATGCTCTTCCTCAGAAGTTTGTGGTGCCTGTGTGTTTGCATTTAGTCAAAGCATTTAGATATTGGACAGTAAAGGACAATGAACTACAGATATGGGAGTGGGGTTGAGAACACATCCAGATCAGCCACGACCTTACTGCCTAGTTGAGAGGGCTTAATGTGTCTAATGACACACTCCTACTCCTCAGCCCTACATCCCTATGTTCCATTCAGTTCCTCAAAACTGCAAGACAGGAGCGTTTGGGGTTCATCTACCCCGATAACCTGGTGCACAGAAACCGAGGAGACCATTCAGTGACTGAAGACTCGAGAGTATAGCGCTGTAAAAGCACAGCAGTTCAGGCAGCATCCAAGGAGCAGGAGAATGGCCGTTTCTGAGCATATACTTCTGCGCTAAACGTGGTTCCAACAGAATGCAAGGACGCCATTCGATCCATTGAAACTGTTGGACAAGAATAGGGAGAGCCCATTCAGACCCTCCTGCCTATTACACAAGGAGTGAAGGAGTGTAGTCAGCACATCGAGATGATAAACAGGAACCGGAGTCGCCAAGTCAGGTCCTTGAGCTGCTTCCAGATGAACAGGCGGTGGCTATTCATTCTATCGAACTACGTATACAGAAATAGGAAAATGTCTTTGATGCCCCAACATGACAAATAGTGAAGCAGAGTCTACTCAGATAGACTGCTCTATGTTGTTCCACCTGGTTCCTTTGCTCGTGGTACATATGTGTCACTTTAACTTGGTTTTCAGAACGTGAGAGGGAAAAGTGAGAAGTGAAAAGTTTGTGCGAAGTCTCAAGGAAATGCCTTCTATCTCCGAGAAGACATTATTGTACTCCTATAGAGGACAGAAGGTGGTGGGAATAGCGAACCATTTCAGGAGTAAGGCATTAAGGCTGCTGATAGATTTATAAACAGTGCAGAGACACACACCAGCTGCACGTTGAGACGGTGAGAATTCATTCAGAGCCTGGCGCTCCCTCTCAACCAACATGGGGTCTCCACACTGGTACGTGAACTACTGGGAATTACATATCATGGGGAAAATGCAATTTCTCACAAAATCACCATGTTTTTCCCGGACATAATAAATGTTAGTCCATAATCCTCAAGTTTAAATGTAATTGCATGTTATTCTCTTGAAGTGCTACAGATTTTGCTGGATTATACTCTTATACCTTTTATCAGTTAATTACCGTTTACACAATGTAATTCAATAATTTACTTGCAAAGGTGCAAACATCTTATTGCACAGTTGTATGCCGTTTCTTTATTAGGTTTGTTGTAGCCTTAGCCCAAAAGTAAATGTTTTGTTTACTGAACAGCCTTGGGCAACTGTCTGTGTGGCGTTTGCACATTGTCCCCGTGTCTGCGTGGGTTTCGTCTGGGTGCTACGGTTTCCTCCCACAGTCCAAAGATATGCAGGTTAGGTGAATTAGCCATGCTAAATTGCCCACAGTGTCAGGGGTGAATCTAGGGTAGAGGAATGGATCTAGGTGGGTTACAGTTCGGATGGTTAATGTGGACTTGTTGAGCCGAAGGGCCTGATTCCATACTGTAGGAATCTTAAAAAAAAATGTTTATCGGGATTCAAGGGTGAGACACAGTATGTATTTTTCATGGGCTAAGAAACAGAAAGGAATAGAAGACAGTGACTGTGGAGACTGATGAGGAGTAAAGTGACATCCCCCCTGTCCCCCATGTCTTCTTGCCGGAGAGAAGAAAATCAAATGTAGAGAAAGAAACAGATATATTCGGAAGAAGGAATAGCAAGTGACAGTGTAAATGAAACAGGATAATTTGAAATGGAATGGCCGAACAATGATTGATCTGTGTGTGTCTGAGAGAGAGAGTGTGTGTGTGTGTGAGTGTGTGTGTGTGAGCGTGTGTGTGTCTGCGTGTGTGTGAGTGTGTGCGTGTCTGTGTTTGTGTCTGAGTTTGAGAAAGTGTGTTTGTCTCTGTGTGTGTGAGTGTGTGTGTCTGTGTGTGTGAGTGAGTGTGTGTGTGTCTGTGTGAGTGTGTGTGTATATGTGTGAGCGTGTGTGTCTGTGTGTGTGAAAGTGTGCGTGCCTGTGTGTGTGTGAGTGTGTGTCTGTGTGTGTCTGTGTGAGTGTGTCTGTGTGACTGTGTGTGTGTCTGTATGTGTGCCTGTGAGTGAGAGAGTGTGTGTATCTGTGTATGTGTGTCTCTGTGCGTGTGTGTGTGTCTCGGTGTGTGTGAGTGTGTGTATCAAGACAGTCAGGGTATAGAGGTGTGTATACTGACTTCAGTAAGGAGAAGGCGCTGGGATAGGTGAAGTTGAATCAATCAGCGAGACCAGTTGGACAACAGCTCGTAGTTCTAAAGAGATATCGAAGGTGATTGTGGAGGCATTGCTGGTGATCTTTCAGGAAACTTTGGAGTGAGGGAGGACTGGTAAATGTAACCTCCCCGTTTAAGGAGAGAGGGACACAGAAGACAGGAAATTATAAAAGGACTTATTGGATCTTTGGGTTTTTGAATAGATGTGAGGAGTATAAGACCAAGGAAGTTGTGAAGCATATTGGAAATGGTGTGCTTAAGCTACAGCATAATAAGAGTTACAATTACAATGCCATTGTGAACAGCAAAGATGAAAGTACGGTTAAAACAAAGGAAATCAGTTCGAAGCAGACAGGAGCATTAGTGACAAAAAAACTGTTTCCTAGATCCTGCAGTGAGAATGTTGAGATAAGCTTGTCAGTAAACAGACAAGGAATGTATAAAAAGCACAATAAAAATCTGTTGCTGATAAGGTCTCAACGTGCAACTATGTAGCCAATACATATGAAGTTGAAAAAGCAAACCAAGTGAGATTTCATCCTAGGAACAGGAAAGCCAACGTTTCAGGCTGAAAGACTTCATCAGGATTGGGGTGGGAAAGGGGAGCCGGGAAATAAATAGAGGGAGTGGCGTGGGGCTGGGGAAGGGTAGGTGGAATGGCGATAGGGGGGATGCAGGCAGGGAATTATTGTGTTGGTCAGTGGGAAGGGTACAACAGATATGCGAATGGGAAGATCCACAGCTTTGGTGAGGTCAGGGAAAGGGGACATGGGTTAAAGCTGTTGGTCGAGAGATTTTGAAGCCACTGAAGACAATATTAAGCTGTAAGGTCTCCAGCTGAAATATCAAGTTGTGTTCCCTAATTTCTGTTTGACCTCACTCTGACAGTGGAGGAGGCCTGTCGCCGGATGAGCAAGGGGAGGGGAGTGATTGAAATGGATGGCAACTGGAATGCTGAATTTGGTAAAGCGTGCAGAGAGCTGATGCTCCATGATTATGTCCCTGAGTCTCCCTTTGGTCTCCACAACATAGAGGAGACAACGTTGGGATTTGGAGATGAGCTCGGTGGGCCAGGATCAGGCTCTGTGTGGAGCATTAGTGCTCTGTACAAAACAACCAACACGACTTTCCAGTTACCATTCATTTTAATTCCCACTCCCACTCGCCCGTCAACATGCCCATCCTTAGCCAGACCACTATCAGAGATACACCACCTGAGAGTTTACCTTTGAAGCTGATAGCCCAATGGCCTCAATATTGACTGAAGCCGATTCAAAAAACCTCCGGCTGCCGCCTTATCCCATGTCCCTTTTCCCTGACCAGACCCACCTGTATCTGATCCACCCTTCACACTGACCAATCACAGTAACCTCATACCTGCATGTACCTACCACCACCATACCTACCCGCCGCCCTTTCATATCCCATCACTCCATTTCTGGGCTCCACTCCCCCTCACCCGTCCTGACGAAAGGTCCAAGATCAAAATATTGCCTTTACTCCTCCTCTTATTCTGTCTGGTCTGCTGTGTTTATCCAGATCCAAGTTTATTAACTCTGGCCTCCTGCACCTATAGTACGTACACTTTCCAAGCTGAGGAACTAGGTGGTCTAAATATAAGAAGAAATAAATTTGGACATTTGAAAAAATGGCGGACACATCTGTTATTTCTTAACAACCCAATACACATATTCCAGAAGAAGCAGCATTTCATTTGTACTCTTTCAATCCAGTCTCCTGTCATTGCTACTCACAATGCAGTCTCCTTTATATTGGGGAGACCAAACAGAAACTGTATTGAGGAACACTCCCACTCTGTCTGTGGGAATAACCCTGACCTTCCCATTGCTTTCCATTTCAAACACTTACCTTGCTGTCATGCAAACATTTCAGTCCTGGGTTGCTGTAATGCTCCAATGAAGCAAAACCCAAGCTCGAATAACACCTCACTTTCGACCTTGGAACGTTCTATCCTGATGGAAGTTTTATTCAATTCCATACTTGCACAGCCTGACCGCATTATGGCTGGTCTTCATTCTTCACACATTCTTTCTCCTGGTCTCCCAATGAACTTGCCCTATTTGTGAATCGTTTGTCTTGCAGTTAATTAACGAACCCATTTCCCCCTTCACAATCTAATTAATACTCATTTTACATTTGATTCTCTTTTACCAGAAATAAAAGTCAATTTGTCAGTGGCATTGCTCCTCTACGTCATCTTGTTTCCCGTCACCCCTCCTCTACCGCGGTCAAGGGATTTAAAAGCCCATTTTTCAATCCTTTTCTGTTCTGAAGAGGAGTCACACTTGAAAAGATTTAAGAAAAACCTCCTCTCCATTGTTGTAATGTTCCAGTCCGCTATTCTCAGATTTAGATCTGTCCTCTCTCTGTCTACGCAGCTGTTGATCTCTGTTACTGTTGGAGCTGATGCATCTACTCCTACACTGGGATAGCGCACTGAATGAAGCCCTTCACCAATAGGAGAGGAAAACCCTCCAGTGACACAGTTACAATGCATGGAGACTGACATTAATCATAGTCACTGAACAATCAGTCCCAGCTTTTAATCCAGCACATTCAGTTCACAATATAACTGGATTCGACTACATGTCGACATTGCTGGCTATTGGTCAAATCTCCCAGCACCAATTGCTCTAGTGAAGTCAGTTGTGAGGGAGAATGATGAATGTTATCTTTTCGTAGGCTAGATGATTCTGCTCGGTTGTCCGTTTACTATGCTGTTACCATCTCTCCCCAAATCCCTCCACCCACCAACAGAAACACAACCAGGGTGTTGTTTCTGTGCGGATCTCTCCTCCACGGGAACAACCGCCAGCCTACACACTGTCACTGGGCACAGTTGCCTTGAACATAGATAGGAAGTGTGGACTTCTCTGAATGTTCCTCTCACTGCTCTCATAAGGCAACTAGGGAACATGCTTCAGTAATTTATTTATACAAATTGACAAACTTCTAAATGCAGTTTTATTTGTGTAAAACCGTACTTTTTTACGCATTTTGGCCTCAGTCGAAACCAAAAGTGATAATTACAGTGAACTCATTCATTAAGACTTATGAATTAATGAGTCAGGTTCGAATGAACATCACAATAGCTGGGAGATAGGACGGAATGGGATAGTGGCTGTGGAGACTGCATTGGGGGTGGGGGGGGGGGGGGGCACAATGATATTCCCCTGTCATCATCACGCTTTCTGCCAGACAAAATTAAATCTAATGCACAACAAGGAAATAGCCAACATTTGAGAGATGCAATGCTGAATGACAATATTAACTGAACAGGATCATTTTAAATGTGATAAAGTGAACTATATTTAATGTACAAACCACTTAATCATTGGGAATACAGTTCGATTAGGATCACTGGACCAGAAACATTAACTTTGATTTCTCTTCACAGATACTGCCAGACCTGCTGAGCTTGCCCTCTAAGTTCTGCTTTTTTTTTTGTTTGAGCTTGATAATATTGTTCATATATGGCAGGATACTTAAAATTAAGAGCACACACTAATAACAAAATGTGGAGGGCAATGGGGACAGTGGAGGAGACTAACAGTAGAGATATAGTCGTTCCAAACTGGAAGAGAGAATGGGCTGAGTTTCCCCCACTGTTGCTGTAAATAATTCTGTGATATGTAATCAAGCCTTTGGGAGGGGGTAGACACGCTAGTTCAACGAAGGACACAGAGTGCTCCACCATCAATAATCTATTCCTGTTATCTCATGAAATTTCAGCTGCCTCTAAAATGTCTTTTCAAACAAAGTGGAGTTCCTGAGATTTACATGATATTCAGAAATTTTTGTTTCCCCTTTGAATCTTAAAGAAGAAACAGATTTCGGCCGTAACACAAGTGTCACAGACACACCAATTATAATAGGAACAGGAAAGGACTACATTGTCCACATTTAACTCAATTCAGCATGTAGCCCTGCCAAGAAACATGAAATATAGTGATACAGAAACATGAAAAACAAATGATAAATGATGAACAAGCGCCACAGATGAGGAAGTATCTGCAGAGATAAACAAAGTTAATATATCGAATATGATGTGACACTGTTCTGAAAAAGTCATATTGGAATCAAAGGTTAATTCTGCGTATCTCTGCTCAGAGGGTGCCGGACCTGCTGAGCTACCCTCTATCGATTTTTCTTTTCTTTCTGAATCGTGAAAAATTGACTGATCTGAATGATATAAGCAAAGCTTCTATCTGAGTTGAATCTCGAGTAATTTGTAACCAAAAGAGAAAGTGCTGGAAAATCTCAGCAGGTCTGGAAGGAGAGAAAAGAGCTCATGTTTTGAGTCTAACTGCCTCTGTGCAGAGAAATCAGAATTAACGTTTTTAGTTCAGTGGCCCTTCCTCAGAACGGATGGTAGCCCTAAAAATGTTGATTAGTATACAGAACAGGCTGAATCGCTGTAAATGGAGACTGTTAGTAGCTAACAATACGGGGTGAGTACTAGGCCTGGTGGTATGGGTATGGGGCATTGAGGAGTCCAGTCCCTAAAATTATTGAATATTATTTTGAGTCTGAAGGGCTGCAGGGTCCGCCCGCGGAAAATGGGGTGTTGTTCTTCCAGCTTACGTTGAAATGTCCTGGAACACTGCAGCAAGCCTGACGCAGAGATATTGGCCAGGGAACAGGATGGAGTATTAAACTGGCAGGGAACTGGAAACTCAGGGTCTTTTGCATAGGTACAGTTTGGATATTCTGTGTAGTGGTCACCCAGTCTACCTTTAGTTTCCCCAATGTAGAGCAGACCACAATGTGAGCAGCGAATGTGGGAAATGTTGATAGGATGCTGCTTCAGCTGGGAGGTATGTTTGGCTCTTGGTTAGTGAGGAGGGAGGAGGTAAATGGGAAAGTGTGACACCACCGGCAGGGTAAAGTGACGTGGACCTGTGGTGGCGGGGTGGTGGGGGACGTGGGGGGAGGTGTTGGCAGTGAATAACGAGCTGACCAGGGTGTCTCGGAAGAAATGGTCAGAAGGCGGAAAAGGGAGAGGAGACAAATATGTGTCTGGTGGTGGCATCTCGCTGGAGGTGGGGGAATGCAGACTGATGATCTTCTGCATGTGAATGCTGGTGGGATGGTCGGCAAGGACAAGGAGAACTCTAACACTGTTGCAGGAGGGAGGAGAGAGGGTGAGGATAGAAGTGCAGGAGGTGGGTCAGAACTGGTTGAGGGCACTGTCGAGAACACTGCTGGGGAATTCTCGGTTGAGGAAGAAGGTGGACATTTCAGAGGCCACATTTTGGAACTTGACATCATCAGAAGCAATGCGGTTGAGACGGAGGAACTGGGGGAATGGAACGGAGTCTTTGCAGGAAACAGGGTGTGAGGGTGTATACTCCAGGTAGCTGTGGGAGTCGGTGACTTAATACTGGATAACAGTGACTGGTGTATTCCCAGAAATAGAAGCAGAGATGTCGAGGAAAGGAAGGGAGGAGTCAGAGATAGACATTGTGAAAGTGAGGGACTAGTGCAAATTGGAAACGATTACCTTTTCCAATTCTGGACAAGAGAGAGGAGCAGCAGCTATGATATCATCTACGGATCGGAGCAAGTGTTGTGGATTGGAGGTGGAAAGAACTGGAACAAGGAATCGTCAACGTACCCCATGAAGGAACAGGTATAACTTGAGCCCAAGTGTGTATCCATGTACCCCCCCTCTGTGTGGCAGGAGCAGGCGGAAGCAATGGGTCTGCACAGGCAGCTCTATTTGTGGATTTTCAGGAGGAGATAAAAGCGAGCTCTGCTATCAGAGGACCATCAGCTTCGTGACTGTTACGTGGGGGCGAGTGGGTGGGTATCTCCAGATGAAATGTTGTCAGATTTAGTTAATAAAATGGCCTGATGTGCCATGGCAGGGTTATGGAGGAGCAAGTGATGTGTAGAAGTATCCGAGAGCTGGCACTCAGCCTCTGAAATGGAGAGATGAGTCCACCAGACTACAGCAGCACCACCCTTATAGGAACAGGCTGAATAACACAGTCAGGGTTGGATCGAAGCATGCAGCTTATAGACTGTTCAGAGAGTGATAGGTTTGATAGGGTGAGGGGGATGCAGAGAAATTAAAACAACCAGTGTCACATTGAAAGTTCTCAAAGAACAGATTGAGTCAAAGTAAACGCCAGAGATATGGGTCCAGGTGGAGGGAGAGTGTTGGAACTGGGGGAAGGGTCTTTGGGATGGGGAGTGGACTCTTACCCAAACAACTGGACACCGAGGAGAAGTCGGTGGAAGAGGAGTTCAACATTATGTCGTTCCTGAAATTCATTAAAGGGGGTGCAGAGGGATAAAGCTGAGAACTTTGCAGAGTACAGAACATTCGGCATTAAAGCGTGGCAGTTTAGGAGGAATGGTGAAAACACGACAGGAGGTGGGCTTGGGGGAGGGGATGGGCTCAGAGCGCAGGGCATGGGTGGGGTGAAAGGTTCCAGAGGTTCATCGGCATCTCTCAGTTATTCCACCTTGTAGTCCTCGTATAGCTGGCGAGCACGGCGAATGAGCTGGAGAATGATGTAAAATTGTGGAATGGTGCAGCCTTGAGTCAATTTGATGAGATGCTGTTGGACAGAGAAAATGTTGATCTCAGTGGCACTGACATCGCACGATCAGTCCACAGAAACTAACTGATTGAAAATTATCGTTATCTTATTGTAATGCTCTGATTTCATTGGGGTGAAACTCAACCAGCAAGGTCTTACTTTTCTGAGACTTTAGACCAAACTGTGAAAACAAATGATGTTATTAATAAGACAAATCCATCCATGGTTTTGGAAGGCAGTAGCAAAGGCAGAGTTTATTTGTCATTCCCAATAGCTCTAGGGAAGGTGTCATTGTTCATTGAGGAATTATCAGCACAGAATTTCCTCTGATTCCCGTTAACCACAGTTTTCTGAGGGTGAATGATGCTACATGAGTCAAATATTACTTTGATGCGAGGCGAGTTACTCTGATCTCACCTCTAATGACATTGGAAAATCAGTTAAAACGGTAAATAGCAAAATGATAGTTCACGGCTTATTTGATCAATGTGGTCGCTGTCCTCACAACGTTTAAGGAAAAACTGATGCATGTTCATCTGATTCTGAGAAGAGGTTTGTCCTATTTGTGATGAGGCTGTTTGGTTAAGCGTTGTAACACAGAGACAGAAATAAAGTTCCACGCTCCATAGAGAACAGAAGCACCATGTTCACGCTATTGTCCGTTCCTATTGGACATTTATCATCTCAATCTCATCATTCACTGATGAACAATAGCAGCACAGAAGCCAGCAGTTCCCATCACCCCTGTTGGAAAGCCAAAACGGAAAGGATTTGCCAGTGGAAGTGGGAGCCGCTAGGGAAGTGGTGTAACTTACAGTGGGAGTGGGAGAAGAAAGATGTGAATAGATATCATCAATGGAAGAGTATGTAGCTGCAGATGGAGCAGTGCAAGGGAAGTAGGAGTGTAAGAAAAGAGTAAGAAGGCAGAGGACGAATGGCGAATGAAGTATTAGTGACTGGGAAAAACTTGCTTTGGCAAATGTGAGGTTGGGTGAAAAATATTACTGTTCAGAAAAATTGGGATCTGGTTCCATTGAAAATTAAGATTTGATGTATTTCATTTTCTATACATGATTCTTGATCAGATTGAACATTCACTCTGTGTTTTTGTACCTCCATCATTTGCGGATTACATTTTTTTCCCCTAGTATGGTGTCTCAATATTTTTAAATATTTTCACAATATGTATTTGCTTCCAATTCAAGGTAGACATGAGAACATGATTTGATCTCCTGCAGTTTGCCCATAACGTAGAATTTAATTGAAGAGTTATCCTCATCACATTCACTGATTCAAGCAATGAGTCAGTGTCCACCCTGCAGATGGAAAACTTCTTCAGTTCTGACTATTGATACAGAGAACAGTGCTAATGTTCCAGTGCAAGGTGCCAAACACTAGTTCATCTTAAATTAGGTACACACTTTATGAATAAGACATGCTGAGGGGCAGAGTGTAAAAGGTGAATTCAACTCGGTATCGAAAATGCTGTCAGCAGCTCCCTCATAATAGGTGTTAACTACATCACGTTGTAAATTCCCCAAAATAAGAATAGCAAGAGACTGGAATTCTTAATTCCCCTTCTGTGAATAACATCTGGATAACAGGAAGGAAATCAATGTTTGTTTGTGATATTCATAAATGATGTTGGTGAGAATGTGGAAGATGGACAGCAATGGAATGATAACTAATGTTGGGTATGACACAAAGATTAGATGAGTGGTTCACAGAGAGGAGGAAAGGGTTCGCCTCAGGACGGTATAAACAGATGATTTCTATATCCAGATTAATGGACGATGAAGTTTAACACTGATAAATGTGAGATAATGCACATCTGAATTAACAAGACAAATGAGTACCCAAACTGTGAAGTGTGAGGGCGATATTTGCTTCTTTTTTCATTGCAGTAGGGAAGGTTGAGGAGGAAACCCGGTACAGGTGTACAAAAGCATAAGGGGAAAGGAGATGATGAACAAACATCAGCTGTTTCCCTGACTCAAAGGGTCAAAAACAAAGTGACAAATGCTTAAAGTGAAAGGCAGTGGATTGAGAAAGGATTTGTGAGTCTGTTTTGAACTGAGAGGGTGGCACAGACATAGAATATAAAATTCCTACAGTGTGGAAATAGGCGCATTGGCCCAACAAATCCACATTGACCCACCAAAGAATAGCCCACACAAACACGTTCCACCTATATTTACCCCTGACCTACATATCCCTGTACACAATGGGCAATTAAGCACGGCCAATTCACCTAACCTGCACATCTTTGGATTGTGGGAGGAAACCGGAGTACCTGGAGGACACCATGCAGACACGGGGAGAATGTGCAAAATCCATACAGGCAGTCACCCAAGGTTGGAATCAATCCTGGGTCCCCGCACTCTAAGGCAGGAGTTCTAACCACTGAGCCACCGTTCTATCCCTGGTGACATGTGGCTGGAGTGCATTCCCTCAGCGAGTGATTGAGCAGATAATCTCACAAACGTTTCAAAAAGCCTTTGGATATGCACTTGGTGATGGAGGCTCGCATTTTCATTCAATAATTCTATGTGGTGGCAGTCGTGAATATTCTGAAGCAATAGCTATTGGCAGTTCCTGGTTTGTTCCATTGACTGTACTCAGTGAGTGAGCCTCCAGTGAAGTGCTGGTGTTATCTCCCACTTTCTATTTAAGTGTTTCAGTTTCCTTGCATTGGTCATGTAAATTCCTCTGTCGATGATGTCATTTCCGGCCCTTTTCAATAGAGGGTGGGAGATGGCGTCAAAAGTGATGTGTTTGTTGGTGTTGTTCTGGATGGAATGCCATGTTTCTAGGAATTCTTGTGCTTGTCTCTGTTTGGCATGTCCTAGGATGGATATGCAGACCTAGTCAAAGTTGCGTACTTCCGCATCAGTACGTGTTGGGATCATGTATTTTCTGGCGAGTTGATGTTCATATATCCTGGTGACTAGTTTTCTGGTTGTTTTTCCGTTGTACTTTTTGTTACAGTTCTTGCAAGACTTATGTTCCTGGAGCTGAACAGACAAAGATATGAGTTTATTGCCGTGCTCAAAAGTATGAATAAACTGTCAGAGTGAAAAATAGTAATCTATTAGTTGGCATTATAGAGTCAAAGAATTCTACTTTCAAAGTTGTAAGCAAAAGAGCGAGGAGTGAAATAAGGAAAAGTGTCTTTATTTAGAGAGTTGTTACAAATTGGAATTGACTGACTGGGAAATTTGTGAATGAAGATGCAAAAGAGAACTGGATATATATTTGGAAATTATTAATTTAACGGGCAACAGAGAGAGGGCTGACATATGGGAGGTGCTGGGAGACATTTTTGGAGCTGATGCATACATAATGCCAATGACTTCCTCCTGTACTTTAAAGTTTTGTACTCTATCAAGTGTCAGCTGTGAATAAAAGTCAGTATCCAATTATTTCACATTGTAAATGCTCGCAAATATCTTATTATTTGGTGCAGCATAAGTATTTAAAATGCAAGTATTGCAAGGTCAGCTCCATTATGAAGTCAAATTATTATTCCGAACATGAATATTTTACATGTTGTATTCCAATTACTAAAACAAATATATTATTGCTTTGGCACAAACCCCTTTGGAAAGCTTTGACATTTCTCTGACACGATATTATGTTTGTTGTTTTTTTTCACTATCCACATTTCATATTAAATATCATTCATTCTAAAAATTGGAAGTTTTCAAATTATTGTTCTCTGAAATTTGATAACACAAATAATTTAGTTAGTTTAATATTCACAGTTAAGGTTGAATTATTGTCATTTTAAATTGCTGGCAAATAGCTGAAGATCATGCATTTAAGTGAGAAATTAAACTGATTGATTATAAGTAAATGTATAAGAACGCTAAATTCTATTTGTATGTTCAATCTTCTGCTCACTCTGAACATGGAATTATCCAGAAACCAACCACTCTAAAAATATTGGAGTGGCAAAACATTGCTCGGAATCCTGACATTGAATATGTAATTCTCATTACCACAAGAGTTATGTTCTTTATTCGATAAAATAGAATGTACATGCTTTATTTCTGTGTTAGGAAACCTTGACAGGAATTAAGTTTTTGTTCCATAAATATAGAATCAACAAAATTGATTGAAGAGATTATGGTCCAGTTGAAGGATTATCGTTCTCATCTTATTGTTCTGGATTAGTGGTGCTGGAAGAGCACAGCAGTTCAGGCAGCATCCAAGGAGCAGCGAAATCGACGTTTCGGGCAAAAGCCCTTCATCAGGAATAAAAGCAGAGCCTGAAGCTTGGAGAGATAAGCTAGAGGAGGGTGGGGGTGGGGAGAGAGTAGCAGAGAGTACAATGGGTGAGTGGGGGAGGGGATGAAGGTGATAGGTCAGGGAGGAGAAGGTGGAGTGGATAGGTGGAGAAGGAGATAGGCAGGTCGGACAAGGCCAGCCAAGTCATGGGACAGTGCTGAGCTGGAAGTATGGAACGAGGGTGAGATGGGGGAAGGGAAAATGAGGAAACTGTTGAAGTTCACATTGATGCCCCTGGGGCTGACACGTTCAGAGGCAGAAGATGAGGCGTTCTTCCTCCAGGCGTCTGGTGGTGAGGGAGCGGCGGTGAAGGAGGCCCAGGACCTCCATGTCCTCGGCAGAGTGGGAGGGAGAGTTGAAATGTTGGGCCACGGGGCGGTGAGGTTGATTGGTGTGGGTGTCCCGGAGATGTTCCCTAAAGCACTCTGCTAGGAGGCGCCCAGTCTCCCCAATGTAGAGGAGACCGCATCGGGAGCAACGGATACCATAAATGATATTAGTGGATGTGCAAGTAAAACTTTGATGGATGTGGAAGGCTCGTTTAGGGCGTTGGATAGAGGTAAGGGAGGCGGTGTGGGCACAGGCTTTACAGTCCCTGCGGCGGCAGGGGAAAGTGCCAGGATGCGAGGGTGGGTTGTAGGGGGGCGTGGACCTGACAAGGTAGTCACTGACGGAACGGACTTTGCGGAAGGTGGAAAGGGGTTGGGAGGGAAATATATCCCATGTGGTGGGGTCATTTTGGAGGTGGCAGAAATGTCAGCGGATGATTTTCTTTATGCGAAGGTTGTTAGGGTGGAAGGTGAGCACCAGCGGCGTTCAGTCCTTGTTACGGTTGGAGGGGTGGGGTATGAGCGCGGAGGTGCAGGATGTGGACGAGATGCGTTGGATGGCATCTTTAACCACTTTGTAAGGGAAATTGCTGTCCCTAAAGAAGGAGGCCATCTGGTGTGTTCTGTGGTGGAACTGGTCCTCCTGGGAGCAGATACGGTGGAGGCAGAGGAATTGGGAATACAGGATGACATTTTTGCAGGAGATAGGGTGGGAAGAGGTGTAATCCAGGTAGCTGCGGGAGTCGGTGGGTTTGTAAAAAATGTCAGTGTCAAGTCAGTCGTCATTAATGGAGATGGAGAGGTCCAGGAAGGGAAGGGAGGTATCAGAGATGGTCCAGGTAAATTTAAGGTCAGGGTGGAATGTGTTCATGAAGTTGATGAATTGCTCAAACTCATCGCGGGAGCACGTGGTGGCACCAATGCAATCATTAATGTAGCGGAGGAAGAGGTGGGGAATGGTGCCGGTATAATTATCGCAGGTCAACTGTTCAACGTAGCCAACAAAGAGACAGGCATGGCTGGGGCCCATTCGTGTGCCCATGGCTACCCCTTTGGACTGGAGGAAGTGGGAGGATTCAAAGGATAAATTTGTTAAGGGTGAGGACGAGTTCGGCCAAACGAATGAGAGTGTGGGTGGAAGGGTACTGTTGGGGACGTCTGGAGAGGATAAGATGGAGGGCTTGGAGGCTCTGGTCATTGCGGATGGAGGATTGGATATCTATGGTGAAGATAAGGCGTTGGTGGCCGTGGAAACGGAAGTCTTGGAGGAGGTGGAGGGCATGGGTGGTGTCTCAAATGTATGTGGGGAGTTCTTGGACTAGGGGGGATAGGACAGTGTCGAGGTCGGTAGAGATGAGTTCAATGGGGCAGGAGCATGCTGAGACAATGGGTCGGCCAGGGTGGTCAGGCTTGTGGATCTTGGGTAGGAGGTAGAACCACCGGGGTTCCCGGAGTATGAGATTGGAAGCTGTGGGTGGGAGATCTCCTGAGGTTATGAGGTTCTGTATGGTCTGGGAGATAATGGTTTGGTGATGGAGGGTGGGGTCATAGTCGAGGGTGCAGTAGGAAGAGGTGTCCTCAAGTTGGGGTTTGGCTTCAGCGGTGTAGAGATCAGTGTACCAGACTACCACTGTGCCCCCTTTATCCGCTGGCTTGATGGTGAGGTTGGGATTGGAGCAGAGGGCTTGGAGGGCTGCGCATTGTGAGGGTGAGAGGGTGGAGTGGGGGCAGGTGTAGACAGGTTGAGGTGGTTAATGTCCCGGTGGCAGTTGGAAATGAAGAGGTCGGGGGCAGGTAATAGGTCAGCGTGGGATGTCCAGGTGAATGCAGTGTGTTGGAGGTGGGCGAAGGGGTCCTTGGAAGGTGGGCGGGAATCCTGTTTGTGAACGTAAGCTCGGAGAGGGAAGTGACAGAAGAATTGTTTGACGTCACAGCGTGTATTAATTTCATTGATGCATGGACAGAGGGGGATGAAAGTGATTCGTTTGCTGAGGACTGATCGTTCGTCCTCAGTGAGGGGAAGGTCTGGAGGGATGGTGAAAACTCGACAGGGCTGGGAGCTGGGACCTGGTGTGGGTGTGGACCTGGGAGTGGGGGAAGAACCTGTAACTTATTCCCAATGCCTCCGCCTACGCCATATCTGCTCCCAGGAGGACCAGTTCCACCACAGAACACATCAGATGGCCTCCTCCTTTAGAGACCGAAATTTCCCTTCCCACGTGGTTAAAGATGCCGCCCAAAGCATCTCGTCCACATCCCGCACCTCCACCCTCAGACCCACCCCTCCAACCGTAACAAGGACAGAACGCCCCTGGTGCTCACCTTCCACCCTACCAACCTTCGCATAAAGCAAATCATCTGACGACATCTCCGCAACATCCAAACAGACCCCACCACCAGGGATATATATCCTTCCCAACTCCTTTCCACCTTCCTCGAAGACCGTTCCCTCCGCGACGAACGGGTCAGGTCGACGCCTCCAAACAACCCACCCTCCAATCCTGGCACTTTCCCCTGCCACCGCAGGAACTGTAAAACCTGTGCCCACACCTCCTCCCTCACCTCTATCCAAGGCCCTAAAGCAGCCTTCCACATCCATCAAAGTTTTACTTGCACATCCACTAATATCATTTATTGTATCCGTTGCTCCCGATGTGGTCTCCTCTACATTGGGGAGACTGGGCGCCTCCAAGCAGAGCGCTTTAGGGAACATCTCCGGGACACCCGCACCAATCAACCACACCGCCCCATGACCCGACATTTTCACTCCCCCTCCCACACTACCGAGGACATGGAGGTCCAGGGCCTCCTTCACCGCCGCTCCCTCACCACCAGACGCCTGGAGGAAGAACGCCTCATCTTCCGCCTCTGAACGTGTCAACCCCAGGGGTATCAATGTGAACTTCAGCAGTTTCCTCATTTCTCCTTCCCCCACCTCACCCCAGTTCCAAACGTCCAGCTCAGCACTGTCCCCATGACTTGTCTGGACTTGTCCTATCTGCCTATCTCCACCTATCCACTCCACCCTCTCCTCCCTGACCTATCACCTTCATCCCCTCCCCCACTCACCTATTGTACTCTATGCTACTTTCTCCCCACCCCCACCGTCTTCTAGCTTATCTCTCCACGCTTCAGGCTGACTGCCTTAATTCCTGATGAAGGGCTTTTGCCCGAAACGTCGATTTTGCTGCACCTTGGATGCTGCCTGAACTGCTGTGCTCTTCCAGCAGCACGAATCCAGAATCTGGTTTCCAGCAGCTGCCATCATTGTTTTTACCTCATCTTATTGTTGCCCAATTCATGAACTATAGCAAATATCTGATTATTGTTCGGTGTCAGTAAACTCAACATCTTGCAGTGAGCTACGCTGAAACTTGCTTCCAATTTATCTGAAATCATTTACAGTGGTATTGGACCTCTCAGCTGCCTGTGATACAGAGAGACTCAGTGGCCTGTTCCAAAATCTGTGCATTGGGCTTCTAACCTGCTTCCGGACAGTCAGTCAAACATTACTTCAAAGCAAGTAAGTTGAAAACTTCCTTGGGCAGGGGGATAACCCGCCAACAGGCTATCACTGGTCTCAGTTTAGGTACAAATATTGTCCAGGTTAAATACTAATGGCTGACCAGGAACCAGGTTTTGAAATTCATCTTCAGTCAGAACCTGGCCCAGAGAGCAGACCTGTTGACATGGAGAGCCTGAATCACACCATACAAGTTACCTATGGTGATGAAACCTGACCTGCCTCAGAGACTCCATATATCTGCATCCCGGATCAGGCATGGGTGAAGACGTTAACAAGTTGTCAGTCTATTGCAGTGCCTTGTGTCTCTAAAGCCGTATCTACTAAATGTCACCTTCACATTCTCCAGTATCAAAATAAAATTGTACATCTCTATGAATGGTCAGAGATTACTACATGGATCACATAGTAGCATTTATGTGAAATAACCAGCATCAAATGGCAATCCACAAATCACATTAATAGCTGAACTTGGCGGATTCTGTCTGGTTTAAGTAACCACACAGATTATACTGGCTTTCAGGTGACTGTGACAATGCACGCTCCAACTGGAGGTTTTGGCCTTACACCCCTCCAAACCTTCCTGATCTCACATACATCACTACCTCACAAATTCAACAATTTAAAGGGAATCCACAAGCTGGCCCTTGACGTTCTGTTGACTTTTTATCCTACTCTAAGATCATACTAACCTACATACCTTTCATTATACTATCATTCATGTGCCTATCCAATTAAATATCCCTAATATAGCTGATATTACTACAACTGTTGGCTGTTCATTGCACACACCAACCACTCTCTGTGTAAAGAACCTACCTCTGACATCTCCCCTAAACCTTCCTCCAATTACCTTAAAATCATAACCCCTCGAGGTAGCCATTTCCACCCTGGGAGAGAGTCTCTGGCTATCCATTTTATCTGTGCCTCTCATCATCTTGTACACCACTATCAAGTCACGTTTGATTCTTCTTCGTTCCAATGAGGAAAACACCCCAGCTCCCTCAAGTTTTCTTTGCAAGGCATGCCCTCTAGTCCAGGCAGCATCTTGATAAATTTCCTCAGCACTCTCATCAAAGCTTCCACATCTTTCCTACAACGAGGCAACCAGAACTGATCACAATATTCTAAGTGTGGTCTCACCAGGGCTGCATATAGTTGGCGCATAATCTTCCAGCTCTTAAACTCAATCCCTCGGCTAATGAACACATCAAATACCTTCTTAACCACCTTATGAACCTGTGTAGAAACATTGTGGGAGCTACGCCACGGCCCATATGATCCCCCGTTCCTCCACAATGTAAGAATCCTGCCTCTAACCCTGTATTCTGCATTCAAATTCGATCTTCCAAAATGAATCGTATCCCACTTTTCCATATTGAACACCATATGCCACTAAGCAGCTGGGTCCTGCATCCTGTCAATGTCCTGTTGCAAACTACAACAGCCCTCCACACTATCCACGATTCCACCAACCTGTGTTACATCATGAAACTTACGAACCTACCCTTCCAATTCGTCATCCAAGTCTTTTATCAAAATCACAAGCAGCAGAGGTCCCAGAACCGATCCTTACGGAACACCACTGCTCACCTAGTTCCACACTGAATACTTCTCATTTACCACCACCGTCTGTCTTCTATGAGCTAGCCAATTCTCTATCCAGTCAGATAGGACTCCCTGTATGCCATGCCTCCTTACTTTCTGAATGAAACTACCACGGGGAAGCTTATCAAACACCTTGTTAAAATCCATGCACTCTGCATTCACTGCTCTACCTTCTTCAGTGTGTTTAATCCCATCCTCAAAGAATCCAATAAGAGTTGTGAGGTATGACCAGACTTTCCCTCACAAAGTCATGCTGACTATTTCTAATCAATCTATAATTTTGCAGAATCGTCTCCAATACTTTGGCCAATACTGATGTAAGACTGACTGGTCTGTCATTCTCAGGACAATCCCTGTTCCCTTGCCTAGACAAGGGAGTAACATTCGCCACCCTCCAATCAACCGACGTTACTCAAATGGAGAGTGAAGACGCAAAGACCATCGCCAAAATCACAGAAATCTCTTTCCTCGCTTCCTGTCGTAACTTAGGGTGTTTCCTGTCTGGATGAGGGATTTATCTATCCTTATGTTTGTACTTCAATCAGTCTGTATTTCACCTCAACTTGTTTACTCCCTGTCCAACCAACTGATTGACTGCTTTCCATTTCAGGGCTCTGTACAGTGCTGCCTTACTGAGGATATGGATCCCAATATCCTGTGTATTATGGAATGGAAAACATAGGAAGGCAGAAATGCCGTTCTCATGAAAGGGAGATGCCAAAACTTTGACTCTGCTGCTCCTCACATGCTGCCTGAATAGTTGTTCTTTGACAGCGCCACACTTTTCCACTCTGATCACCAGGATCTGCAGTCCTCACGTTGCCCATTACTGAGGGCTGTTCCCTCTGTTCACTGAGTAGGGAACTAATCAGCAGAAACCCGTTGTAGTTAGAGTTGACTGTCCAGTTCTGGAAAGCTGCAATTGATGAACACTTTTATTAAAATGAAATTACAATTCAACAAATATTCATTCAGTCCCAGAGTTACAGTTTTGGTTCATGAATTAGGCAGCTTAATAACGAAAAGTGAATGACTGAAGAACTCCGAGATACAGAGTATTCCAGGTACTATATTCCAGGTTGGATGTGCTTTACCTTTATGCTGGGAATATAATCAGACAGACAGATATGACATGGAAATGAGATGACATGTGGAAGTGTGTCATTTTTACCATTACAGAGATGAGTTTGTGGAAGGTCATGGTTGACAACTCAATATTCTGTGGTACCAGAACTATTGTCAGGACAGGCGATAGAGTAAAAGATGAGGTAGTGTTGTCTAATAAATTATGGAGTCAGATACTGGCTTAAAAAGGGACAATATCTTGAAAGGATCATCTAATGAGGTTTGGTGGTTAAAGCTCATTGTCAAAACCATGATAGAAACACTGCTTGGGATACACTGTCGAACCCCAGATAAAGGAAAGTACAGGAGCAGGTATATAACCAAGTTATTGAGTTGTGTAAAAACAATAATAGGATCATTATATTCAGGCATTTCAATTCCAACCATTCATTATGGTAGTGATAACTCCTTAAGTGGAACAGGTGCTTCGAAATTTATTCCCGAGAGCTTCTTATATCAACATAGAGCAGATACAACAATGGGCAGTGCAGCGCTGGGCCTTACTGTGGGGAACGAATCCAGTCAGGTGTTCCAGGTAGAAGTGGGAGAGCATTAATGGACCAGTGACCGTGATATCACACATTTTGACTTTGCTAAGGAAAAGACCCCAAAATGTTTGAATCATAAAAGTTTTTTGAATTGGGTAGACAGATTTTATGAAAAAAAATGACATAATCTGGGCAAAGTGCAGTTGCGTCTGGGTAAAACCGTAGCAGAACAAGGTGGGGCGGGGTTTGAGGGATCATTTGATTAAAATCGAATTGATGACAGTGTCGGCCCCGCATGTTACACCGAAGATAAGATTTAGCAAAACAAGCCCAGAAAACCTCAGATGTCGACACAAATCCCGAACAGGATGAAAAAGGAAAGAGAAGCTTAAAGCAGGTTCCAAGTGAGCAGGTCAATGAATGCCCTAAAAGAATACAGAAAATGGAGGGCTAAACTTAAAAATTCAGCGGAAGAGCAGGAGGAGGGGTGATAAAACATTAGCGGGTAAGATTAGCAAGAATCCAAAGTCATATTTTTGGTGTATTAAGGGGAAGACGCAATTGTGGGAAAGAATGGGAGTGTTAGGGACTAAGGGGACAGCCTGTCCACAGAGACAGAGAATATGTTAAATACATCCTCCGAATCGGTCTTGAGTTTGGAGAAGCTGTTACTGGATTCAGGGAGAGTGACCGTTTGACCCTTGAGCAAATTGACACTGGAGCTGAGGAAGAATTGGAAGTTTATGCAAGATAGAGTGGGAAAATCACCAGATTAAAGACCAGAAAGTCTCTCTTCAGTGAGAGGGAAACAATTGTATAACATTCGGAGGGCTGTTGAGGCTGGACCATTATATATCTTCAAGGCTGAGACAGACAGATTTTTATACAGGTGTTATGGGAAATTGCAGAAAACTGGAATGTGGGATTAACAAAATAAAAATAACCTAATCGAAGGAAACGCAGACTCAGTTAGAGGACAGACATATTGTTGTCCCTATGCCTAATGGTCTTCTTTTCCAATAGCCCTGTATTCATAAGAACATCACCTCTCTCGAGGGATTCAAGGAATTCATAAACGCGATACTAATAGACAGAAAGTATGAGAGGACTGCGACAGCACAGATTGCCTATCAGGGTGAGGATTTGCATGGATAAGTCACCACTACCAGAAGGAAGACCTCAGCAATACACCCTCCAAGGCCAAGCAGAGATCGCACTGGGGACCTGGTAGTCAGTGGCCAGGTGTCAAGGAGTGCTGAAGACCTAAAGACTACATCACTGTCGTGTTTCCTTCCTTCGCTGGCCAAAACTATATGTGGAGAGGTAGAGAGACATGCTTTTGTAGCAGAGTAAGCAGTAAGGCTTTGACACGAGAGGCTTCAGACAGCTCCAGCTCAGAAATATGTACAGGGAAACTGAAATAAAGTCCTTTTAACTTTATTGTTATAGCCGTCGAGATGGCAGTTAGGGCAGTCGCACTTGTGGGATGTGGGAGCTCACGGAGATTTTCACCGTCTCTGATAACTATACGTGTGGACTGTGCACCCAGCTTCAGCTCCTGGGAGACCATGTTAGGGAGCTGGAGATGGGCGGCACGGTGGCTCAGTGGTTAGCACTGCTGCCTCACAGCACAAGGGACCAGGTGTCAAATCCTGGCTCGGGCAACTGTCTGTGTGGAGTTTGTGCATTCTGCCCGTGTCTGCATGGGCTTCCTCTGGATGATGCGGTTTCTTCCCACAGTTCAAAGATGTGCAGGTTAGGTGAATTGGTCGTGCTAATTTGCCTAGTGTAAGGGTGTGGGTCTTGGTGGGCTGCTCTTTGGAGGGTCAGTGCGGACTTGTTGGGCTGAAGGTTATTTAGGATGCACTCAGGGTCATCTGAGATACTCAGAACTTCATAGATAAGAGCTTTAGTGTGGTGGCCACAGCCAAGACACACCCCTAGTTATGTTTATTTAATGACTGTAATATTCCAGTCGAACGTTCATCGCCCTCATTTCATTAGCTTTACCTGTCAGTCCTGTTGTAGTTAAATAAACACAATTTAATCCAACAGGCGTTCCTTGAATCATGTCATATTCCAGGTAGAGAGTAGCTGTGCGACCACCAGGAATGGCAAAGGGAGTAGGCAGAGAGTGCAGACATAGCCTGTGGCCATTGCTCTCCATAACATGTAGTCCATTTTGGATAGTTGGGGGCGATGTCTGTTCAGGGGAAAGCAGCAGTAGCCAGGTTGGTGGTACTACCACTGGCTCTGGGGCACAGCGAGAAACGGTAAAGGTAAACAGGTCGTTGAAGATAGGAGGGTCGATTGTTAGAGGGACAGATCGGAGATTCTGTGGCCACAAATGGGAATCCAGGATGGTGGGTTACCTTCCGCTGCTAGGAACCAGGATGTCTCCAAGTGGCTGCTGAACATTCTCAAGGGGTTGGGTGAGCATCCAGAAATCATTTGCACGTTGGCACAAATGATACCCGTTGAAATAGGGCCGAGGTTCTGGAGCGAGATTACCTTGACAGTGGTAATCTCCTTAGAGGGTGATTACCATCCGAGACATGCACTGGAAAGGACACCAATATCTTGGCGGCCAGTTATGCTAGGGTTACGAGTGTGGGTTTAAACTAGATTGGCAGGGGGTGGTATCCTCAAGAGCAGGGAGGCAAGTGCGATGCTGGAAGGAGGTAGAGTAATCAGAAATAGTAAATTTAGGCTGGAAAATGACAGAGAGAAATGCCTTTTGGATTAAATGGCATCTATCTCAATGCAAGAAGGCCTACAGGTAAGGCCGATGAACTCAGGACGTGGATAAGTAGGTGGGACTGGTATATTATAGACATTACACAAACATGGCTAAGTGATGGATAGGACTGACAGCTTAATGTGCCAGGGTACAGGTACTTTAGGTGAGACAGAGATGTTGGAAGGAGGGGAGGGGAATTGCATTTCTGATTAAGGGGAGTACCACAGCAGTAATCACAGATAAAATAACTGATGAATTACCCAGTGAGGATTTGTGGGTGGAGTTAAGAAATAGGAAGGGGTTGGTGAGGTGATTAGGGATGTGCTATAGGCCCCCAAATAGTCAACAGGAATGAGAGTAATAAATATGCAGGGAGAGAGGGGAAACTTGCAAGAGCAATAGGGTTATCATAATAGGGGCTTTTAGTTTTTCTAATACAGACTGGAACGGCCAGAGCGTTAAGAGATTTGCTGAGATAGAATCTGATAAAAGCTTCAGGAAAGTTTCCTCAAGTAGTGTACAGAGAATTCTACTCGGGAAGGGGAAAAACATGAAATTTTCTTAGGAAATAGGGCAGGACAGGTGACTGAGTTGACAGTGGGGGAGCACTTTGTGACCAGTAACCGAAGTTCTATTAATTTTCAAATAGTTATGGAGAGGGACAAAACTGGTCCACAGGTTCATGTTCGAATTTGGGGCGTGGCTCAGGTCCAGGCGGCTGGAATCAATGGAATTCCTGGAGGTATATTAGAGATACAGGAGTTCTGAAAAAGGAAAGCAGTAGGGTGAAAAGGGGACAAGAAAGACCCTTGGCTGTGAAGATTACGATGAATCCAAAAAGTTACTTTAAATATATTAAAAGAAAAATCAAAAACTGGATAGAAAATACGACCCGTCAAAGACCAATGTGGTCAAGTATGTGTGGAACTATAAGTGATGGGTGAAGTCCTCAACTAATATTTCTACTCTATGTTTACTGTGGAAAAAGAAATGTTGACTTGAGATCTTGAGGAAGTTAGTGGTGATATCTTAGAGCCAATCTATATCATAGTTGAGGAGATATTGGATGTACTAGAATGCTTGAAAGTGGATAAATCTCACAGCCCTTACCCGATATATCAAAGAAAACCTCAAGTGGCTTCAGAAGAATTTGCGGGGACCCTGGCTTATAATGTTTATCATCAGTAACCACAGGTAATGTCCCGAAGACTGGAGGATAGCAAATGTTGTGCCCTTATTCAAGAAGAACTGAACAAAAAAAAGCCTTGGAACTATAGACCAGCAGGTTTAACATCCGTGGTAGGTAAATTACTTGAGTAGGTTATGAGGGATAAGATGTACATGGATTTAGAAAGACAGGCTTTGATTAGGAACAGTAAGTGTGGCTTTGTGCAAGGAAGTGTGTGCCTGACAATTCTCTTAAAGTAAGTGGATGATGTGACCAGGAAGATTGATTTGTGTGGGGCAGTAGATTTCAAAACATGTGGTGTTGGATAAGCACAGCAGGTCAGGCATATTCGAGGGGCAGGAGAATCTATGTTTCGGACATAAACCCTTAATCAGCAACATCCAAAGCATCGATTCTCCTGTTCTTCTGATGCTGCCTTACCTGCCGTGATTTCCAGTGCCACACTTTTCGACATTGATCTCCAGCTTCTGCCGTGCTCATTTTCTCCATTGGCAGTAGATTCAGTCGATATGGATTTCAGTTACAGCAGAATAGAATGAGGCTTTTTAGCCCCTGGAGCCTGATGTACAATTACAGGAGGAGACCAATAAACCCCTCGGACCTCTAAAACTGTAACCAGATCATGCAGCACCAGTATCCAGTTGCACTGTGACAGGATCAATCTATTCAGCTACTTGAATCAGTAACACAGGAAATGGAAGAGGTCACAAAGTGACTGGACTATCAGGTATACTGGAATAAAACCAGGCCACAAAGCCCCTTAGACCTGCCCTTCCATTCAATAAGTCAGGGCTGATTTGCACTCGGCCGCAATTTCTCTTTCGTGCCCAATTTTTTGTAGCCGTTGCCTCTCTGACGTGTCAAAACCCATTGACACCCATTCGCAACTCCCAAACATTTCAGTGATGTAGCCTCCCCTAACTGTCTGGCCCCAACCATCACTATTCCCTGAGAGAAGGAAACACTCCCCACACATATACCTTGGCCTATTGACATGGATAGAAGATTTGAACACAGTGTAAAGTGTGTCACTTTAAGGACCTGATATCACGGTAGTATTTGATTAAGATATCAAGGAGTCTGAACAAAATTGAACTTGATGGGAATCAGTTGTAAACTCCCCGCTGGTTGAATCATTCAGAACACAATGGGGCTGGTGGACATCAATCCTCTCAGTCCCTGGATATCTCTGTGGGCAATCCTCAGGGTAGTTTCTTTGGCATAAACATCTTCAGCTGCTTCATCAATGTCTTTCCCTCTTTCATGCAATCAGAGGTGGGGATGTTCTTTCAAGATTATACAATGTTCAGAACAATGAGTCACCTCCTAAGGTACTGAAGAATCAAATCTGGGCAACATTCAAGCTTGTGCTGTTAATGTAAAGGTAACATTAATCAAAAGCACTGCTGGACACTAAACATTTCCACCGTTAAAAGAATGAGGAACCCCTTCAGCAACTCTAGCTAGTTTCACCGTAATATAAGAAAGCCATTCAGCCCATGAGATCTACTGGATAACGAGAGGCGCAATGGGTTCACTCACTCCTGCCTATTACACAAGAAGACAATTTAAAATAAAAGCAGGTGTTGGAATCCAAAATACACACGCAGGAAGTTGGAAGAACAGAATAAGCAAGGCAGAATCAAGAGTTTGAGAAGTGAATGCCTTGGATATAACCCCTCATCAGGACTGTGGACGGGAGTAAGGGGGTCGAGAGATAAAGTGCGGGTGAGGGAGGAGGACGCAGAGTAGCGAGGTGTGGATAAGTGGACACAGATAAAGGTATCAGCGAGTTGTTGATGGAAGGGCTGAATCCAGTTGGCGGCTGGAAAAAGGTTGCTCAGAGGAATGGACGGGAAGAGAGGGCTTGGGAAGGGAGTCGGAGGACTGGAAGGGAAGTTATTTGAAATTGAAGAATTCAATGTTGAATCCCTGGGGTGCAGGCTGCACAGGTAACAGATGAGATCTTGTTCCTCCAGATTATGGTTTGGTTCATTGTGGCAATGGAGGAGGTCAAGAATGGCTATGTCGGAAAGGCATTAGGAAAGGGAATTGAAATAGGAAGTGACTGGGAGGTTAACCATTCCACCTCATGAACCTACCTTTCAGCTCCCAACCTGATCCATCCCTCCCATCGCCCAACCGGGTTGCACAAACTACTTGTTTCCACATAGCCGTAACTGACCATCCTCCTGATCTCCCCACCCCAAGCACTCCCTTCCCTCTTTATCTGCAGCTCCCCCTAGCCCCCAACACAGTTCTGAAGAACGGTTATAACTGAAATGATGACTTTCCCACCTCATGATGCTGCCTGGTTTGCTGTGTTCTTCCACCCTTCTGTTTGTCTCCTATAACTCAGGAAGATAGAGTCTAGTCAGCACAGCGTGCTGTTAGGCAGGAACCACGGGTTGCCCACTGAAGTCTTTGAACCTCTGCCCTCGGGCCAGGAGGAAGACATTCAGTCCCTCGAGACACTGACACATGAACAGAAGAGGGCATTCAGCCCCTCCAAACTGTTAGACTGAAATAGGAGGATGTCATTGTTGCTGCAACACGACAAAACCAATAATGCACAGACAGACTGCTCCATGTTGTTCCTCCTGGCCCCATTGCTAATGGTACACACGTGCCATGTTAACGTGGTTTGCTGATCATGAGGAGGGAAAGTGAATGGTTTGTGCCAAGTTCCAAGGAGGCATCTTCCATCTCCGAGATGTTATGAACTAAGTTAGACACTTTTAAGCAGGCAACCCAGAGCATACCTTTGCAATTTGTTTCGGTAAGTGTACAATGAAAATTACCGGGGGCAATTTAGCTAGGTTGACTACTAGACTTTGAAACAGACAAAAACGTTATTCATAAAATTACACAATGAAACACAAAGAACAGAATAAAAAATCACGACAGAATTCAACCTATTCAGCTAGACTTAATTATGCTATTCCGAATATACACAACTGTCCCAATAAGCAAACTACCAATAATAAAAAAAAGTATAAATGGAACACAAACTTCCAGGTTGAAGTCGAGGGTCAGAAAAGAGAGAGAGTTTCCACACAGCTCCCAGCTGAACCTCCCAGTTCAAGACTCAACTGAAAACTGCTCGGCTCAGCTAGATCAGTTAAAATAGCTCACCAGTCTCCGTTCATTATACTGGTCAGTTATAAAGCATGGCCACTTTGAGCTGAAGACTCATCTGTTTCCATATAAATAAAGACCTCTGAAAGTACTTTTCATCTCTGTACCAAACCAGACTGATGGGAGCTTGGAGAAAGTGAGGAAGGGATTATGCCCTAAATGTTGATTCTCCTGCTCCTTGGATGCTGCCTGACCTGCTGCGCTTTTCCAGCATCACGTTTTTCAGCTCTGATCGGAGCTTGGCCCCGTTTTATTGTTCCTCTCAAAATAAAACCAAGGACAGAGTTTCCTTGAGCCAAGGAACAGCTTTTCGACAAAAAGGGACTTGCTTTATGATACATCTCTCCCCACTTAAAATAAAACATCAATGCTAAAAGGTGGCTGCATTTTTAACCCTTCAAACCCAGTTAGTAGTCTCAAAACTGACAGCTATACTGTACTAATTGTAAACATTCAAACATGCACAAACCCATACAAAACCGGGCTGCTGTATACCCACCACCAAACACCTCTGTATCTCATTCTAGTCTCAGTAACTCATCAGCTTTCATGTTTTCGCGATCTGCCACATGCACAATTGTCAGATTGAATGGCTGCAACAACAAGCTCCATCTAAACAGTCTGGCATTTTTGTCTTTAATTTTTTCCACAAATGTCAATGGGTTGTGATCAGTGTGTAGAATTGTCTCAGATGCATTGCTGGTAATATAAACACAGTTATGGTGTAATGCCAACACCAAGTTTAAAGTTTCTTTCTCCACCGTTGAACATTTCTGTTGATGAACGTACGACTTCCCAGAAAAACACCCGATAGGTCTTTCTATTCCCTCATCACCCTCCTGCAGGAACACTGGACCAATACCGACATCACTGGCATTGATAGCCACCTTGAAAGACTTCGTGTAATCTAGTGTAGCTAATATTGGGGCAGTGGCTAACACAGGGTTTAGGTTGGAAAATGTCTTTTGACAGTCCTCTGTCCACTGAGAGTTCTTGTCCTTGACAATTTGGTGAGTGGAGCAGCCACACCGCTTAAAGTTTGGCACAAACTTTCAGTAAAATCCAGTCAAGCCCAGGAACAATAGTATTGCATACTTCTTTTTGTCGACCTTGTGGAACATTCCCCAATTACTTTCGTTTTTGTATCTCATGGGGCCATTGGTCCATGTCCAATAACATGATCCAGGAACGTGGCTTGGCTTTCTCAAATTCATTTTTAGCTAGGTTTACCAGCAATCCTGCCTTCTGAAGTCAATCAAACAAGTCCGATAAATGCTGTAAATGTTCCTTTCATGAGTGACTAAAATCTACCATGTGATCAATGTACACCACATAGTTGGGTAATCCGACAATGACCTCATTATCAGTCTCTGAAAGGTGGCTGGATCATTTTACATATCAAATGCCACAACTTTGAACTGATACAATCCATTTAGTGCTATGAAAGCCGAAATTGCCTTTGCTCTCTCTGACAGAGGTCCTTGCCAGTAGCCTCTGAGCAAGTCCAACTTAGAAATGTAAGTAGCTTCTCCCACTTTTTCGACAAAGTTCTCCAAACATGGAATTGGATATGCATCAGTCTTTGAAACGAAGTTGAGTTTGTGATAGTCCTCACATGTCACTGGGTAATATCTGTCTTTGGCGCCATGACTATACATGAGCTCCAAGCACAGTAACCCATTTCGATTGTGCCATCTTGGAGCGTGTGCTCTATTTCCTTCTGAACCTGTGCCAACTTTAGAGGATAATGTCTTTAAGGAAGTTATTTAATCAGAATAGCATCTCCTGTGTCTACATCATGCACAATTATGTTCGTACTTCCCAGTTTATTTCCGTATATCTCTCCAAGATACCGTAACAACTCTTTCAATGCTTTTCTTGTGGAAGGTAACTCAATAATTTATCCCAATTTTTGGCAACTTTCTCATTGTTCAATTTGATATTAGGAATGTCCAATTCAGAATCCTCTGAACTTGGGTCTTCCTTCTGTGCTTCAATAATTAATACCTTCTCCTCTTGCTTTCCTTCCCTCTCAAAATACCTGTTGAGCATATTCACATGACACACTCTGTGAGATTTCTTCCTGTCTGGAGTCCGTACAAAGTAGTTCACTTCATTCAATTTCTTCCCAATTTGATATGGTACACTAAAACTTGCTTCTAAAGGCTCAACTGTTCCTGGAAGTAACACCAATACCTTATTCCCAATTGAAAAATTGCCAATTTGTGATTTCTGATCCACTTCCTGTTTCATTGTATGCTGCGATACTTTTAAATGCTGTCTACCCAACTCTCCAGCTCTATTTAATCATTCCCTAAAATTTGATACATCGTCCAAATGGGTGGTCTCTGAATTCTGACTTATTAATATCTCCTTAACCAATGTTAATGGTCCTTTTACTTCATGCCTGCAAATTAATTCAAATAGACTGAATTTGTTCGATTCATTCTGTGCGTATCTGATCACAAATAGTTCAAAAGGAATTTCCTTTTCGCGATCATCTGGATAATCCTGACCTTAAAACTTCAACATGGTCTTCAGTTTTTGATGCCGTCTCTCTCATGCTCCCTGAGATTCCGAATAGTACGCATTAGATTTGAATTGCTTTATTCCCAAGTTATCCATCACCTCCTTGAATTGTTCAGATGTGAAGTTTGATCTGTCTGGATCTCTACTGGTAGTCCGTATCTAGTAAAAACATGAAGTATTTTTTTCTTCAACTCTTTTACCTGTGATGGTGCATAATGGGATTGCCTCTAGAAATCTAGTCGACGCATCCATTATTGTTAATAAATACTTATTCTCACTTTGTGCTTGAGGTAGGGGCCGACGCAATCTATCAAATACTGGAATATGTATTGAAGTTGCAGGTCTTATTACTGCCTGTGTGACATGTTTGCGACGTCTGGCAAAATTCAACTACATCTTTGTGTAGTACAGGCCAGTGAAAATACCTTTGTACTTCAGCCTGTATTGTCCTCACCCCGAAATGATCTCCACGTGGTAGCTCATAAGCCACTCGCAGCATCCTCCATTCTATACCCAAAACAATTTGATGAATTTCTGTCCACGTCTGATCTGCTTCAATGTGTGCTGATCTCCACATTAAGACATCATTTGTTAAATATTAACACACAGGAATGCAATCATTCTCTTTCTTGCTAAATGCCTTTTGATATAACTGATGTAACTCCTCATCTTTCTGCTGCAAATCAATGCACTTAGCAGAGCTAAAATTACTTGCATGTTTTCCTACTTGCTCCTTCTCTGTTCCACGTAACTGATCAAAAACAACTTTTGGATAACTCTGTCAGCTTCCTTATCTGCGCCGATATCGTGCTTCAACCAGTGCATCTGTGATCTTGTGATCATTCAATCAGGAAAAATTTCTGGATAAACATTCTCCAGGTCTTCAGTTGCTTGCATTTCCACTGACTTTTCAAGTAGAGTAGGCAGCACGCCTACCGGTGAATCAGCTGTATCATTTGCAAGGGCAAATTTTATTCCTGGAGCTGAGAATTTGTCCAGTACTCCTACCACACATTATCTACACTTCTCGGGACTCTTTTGCCTCACTTTACATAAATGAGCACTTTTTGTCACATTATGAATTCCTGTTACAAGCACATTTTCTGGCAATAGCCTTCAAGAGTGCTTATATCCTCATCCCTCAGCATTACAGACTGAAAAGATCCTACGTCAATTAGTATTGGAACCTCCTTACAAAATTACTTCTGGCCTATGTAAATAAACTTCACCCTATCATGTAGACTTTTTAAGCAGATCTGGCAGGTCCTCTGATTACCTTGTACACTCTGAGGCAGTTACCTATCTTCCCTTGTGCGTTTTGTTACTAGTCCAACAAAATGTCCAGGCTGGTGTGGTTATCTGGTTTTCCTACATCTGGTTTTCTCCCAGCCCAACAACACTGTGAGTTTGTGTAGCCCACTTTATTACAATGAAAACACCAGAGTTTTTTTTAACTACTTTGTCCCCCTCAATGTTTTCTTTTTTGCCGTGGTAAATTATCCTGATGATCTTCACTGAGATCTACCTTTCCCTTTGCACGTAAGGATATCTCTTTGCTCCAATTTTTATCTCTTGCAGACTGGAACTGTATCTGATAGCTCAACCAAGTCTAATGAACCAGTTCATAATCATCAGCCACTTCAGCTGCTGACCTTACTTTTTACACTCTCTGTTCTTCCACACGAGTTTGCATTACTTCAGTCAGTGAATTTTTGAATTCTTCTAAATACTTATCTCTCTAAGGTCATCATAATTTTGTTTGATGTTTAATACTCGTATCCAACTACCAAAGTTAGTCTGTTTGATCCTTTCAAATTCAATGTAGGTGTGACCACGATCCTTGCTTCGATTCCTGAATCGTTGTCTATAGCCTTCTGGAACAAACCCAAAGGCAGATAAAATGGCTTTTTTTTTTACCGCTACTGTACTCCCGTATACCAACGGCTGTATCCTCAGCCGCATACTGTACCACGTGTACACCGAAGGCTGTTCACTCAACCCCCTACTGCACTTCCCGTACACTCACAGCTGTGCCCTCAGTCCAATACTGTCCTCCTTGAAAACCCACAACTCTGTCCTCAGCCCCCGACTGTGCTCCCAGTAAACCCACAGTGTGTCCTCAGCCACCTACTGTACTCCCTGTACACCGCGGCTATGCTCTCAGCCCCCTAATGTACTCCCTGTATACCCACAGATGTGTCCTCAACGTCCTACTGTATTCCCTGTACACCCTCTGCCTCCACGGTGCTCCCATACACCCACAGCTGTGTCCTCCGCTTCCACGGTACATCCCCATACACCCACAGTTGTTTCCTCAGCCCTCTGTGGTACACCCCGTACACCCAAGGCTGTGTAATCAGCCCTCTAGTGTACCCCCTGTACACACAACGCTGTGTCCTCAGCTGCTATTGTACTCACTGTACACCCCGGCTGTGACCTCAGCCCCCTACTGTACTCCCTGTATACCCACAGTTGTGTCCTCAGCCCCCTACTGTACTCCCTTTACAGCCAAAGCTGTGTCCTCAGCCCCTACCGGACTCCCTGTACACCCCAGCTGTGTCCTCAGCCACCTCCTGTACTCCTTGTACACAATCACAGCTGTGCGCTCAGACCCAACTGTACTCCCTCTAAACCTGCGTCTGTGCCCTCAGCTGCCTACACTACTCCTTGTACGCTCACAGTTGTACCCTCAGTCCCCTACTGCATCCCTGTACACACATGGCTGTGCCCTCAGCCCCCTGCTGCACTCCCCGCACACACAGGGCTGTGAGCTCAGCACCCTACTGTACTCCCCAAACACACAGGGCAGTGCCGTCAACCCCCTACTGCACTCCTTGTGCACCCTGGCTGTGTCCTCAGCCCCCTACTGTACTCCTGGTACATCCACTGCTGTGGCCTCAGCCCCTTACTGTACTCCCCATACACATAGGGCTGTGTCATCAACCCCCTACTGTACTCCTCGTACACCCCGGCTCTGCCCTCACCCCTACTGTACTCCCTGTACACAAACGGCTGTGTCCTCAGCCCCCTACTGCACTCCCTGTGCACACACAACTATGCTCTCAGCCCCCTACTGTAACCCCTGCACACCTAAGACTCTGTCCTCAGTCCCCCACTGCACTTCGTGTACACCCTAGCTGTACCCTCTTCCACATACTGTACCTGCTACACACAGGTTGTGCCTTCAGCCCCCTACTGTCCGGCCTGTATATCCATGGCTGTGTCATCAGCCCCCTACTCTACTCCCTGTACACCCACAGCTGTGTCCTCAAACCCCGACTGTACTCCCTGTACACCCACAGCTGTGTCCTCAGCCCCCGACTGTGCTCCCTGTATACACCCTGCTGTGTCATCATCCCCCTACTGTACTCCCTGTAAGCTCACTGATGTTTCCTCTGTCCCCTACTGTACTCCCTGTACAGCCACGGCTGTGTCATCAGCCCCCTACTGTACTCCCTGCACAGCCACAGCTGTGCCCTCAGCCCCCTAATGTCCTCCCCATATACCCACGGCTATGCCCTTAGCCTCCTACTCTCTTCCCTGTACACCCTCGGCTGTGTCCTCAGCTCCCCACTGGACTCTCTGTTCTCCCATTGCTGTGTCCTCAGCACCCTACTGCACTCCCCGTACACCCACGGATGTGCGCTCAGCCCCCAACTGTTCTCCTTGTGCACCCACAGCTGTGTGCTCAGCCGCCTACTGTCCTCCATGTATACATATGGCTGTGTCCTCAGCCTCCTACCGTACTCCCTGTGCACCCACAGCTCTGCCCTCAGCCTCCTACTGTACTCCCCATACACTCATGGTTGTGTTGCTAAATTCCAAACAACGCCAGTTACAAGTTTGCTGCTGACATCACCAAAGCAGGAGGTATAACAACCAACTGCGAGTCAGAATACAGAAAGGACATAATGGTGTGGTGGCATGGTGTAATGATAAAAACCTCTCACTCAAATTTGGCATAAGTAAAGAACTGACCATTGACTTCACTAAAAAAGTAGGGGAGTATGCCCCCAATCTACATCAACGATTGAGGACGTACAGAGCATCAAATTCCTCGGAGTGACGATAACTGCCAACCTACCCTGGATGTCTCACCGAGGTGTGACAGTCAAGAGCACTCGGGTGGCTCAGAATATTCAACATGCACTACTTCCACAGATGCAACATTGAGATCGTACTGACCAGGTGCATAACAGTCTGGTACGGCAACCACTGTGCCCTGAACTGTAAGAAACTACAGAAGGTTGTGTTCACAGCCATGACCATCAGGGACTCCAATCTCCAAACGATTCAGTCTTCTGCTCTGTTTAATCGTTCCGTAAAATTTGACACATTCTCCAAATGAGTGGTCTCTGAATTCTGCCTTATTAATTTCTCCTTAACCAATGTTAACAGTCCTTTTACTTCATGCTCAAAAATTAATTCAAATAGTCTGAATTTGGTCGATTCATACTGTGCGTCTCTGATCACAAATAGTTCAAAAGTAATATCCTTATCGCAATCATCTGGATTATCCTGACCATAAACCCTCAACATGGTCTTCACTGTTTGATGCCATCTCGCTCATGTTCACTGTGATTCCGAATACGATGTAGCAGATTTGAATTGCTTTATTCCCAAGTTATCGATCACCTGCTTGAACAGTTTGAATGTGAGGTTTGATCTATCTGGATCTCTTGGTTGTCCGTACCTACGTAAAAAATAAGTATTTTTTTTTCTACAACTCTTTTAGCTGTTATCCTGCATAATGGGTCTGCCTCTGGAAATCTAGTCGACACATCCATTATTGTTAAGAAGTACTTATTCCCACTTAGTCTTTGCGATAGGTGACCTACACAATCTATCATGACTCTTGTGAAAGGTTCCTCAAATTTGGAATAGGTATTAAAGTTGCAGGTTTTATTACTGCGTATGTGACATGTTTGAGACATTTGGCAATATTCACTACATCTTTGTGAAGTCCAGGCCAGTGAAAATATCTTTGTATTTAAGCCTGTAATGTCCTCACCCCGAAATGATCTCCAAATTGTAGCTCACGTGCCACTTGCAGCACTCCCTTTCTATACCCAACAGTCAAAACAATTTGATGAATTTCTGTGCACGTCTGATCTGCTTCAGTGTGTGCTGATCTCCATATCTGCATTAAAACATCATTTGTTAAGTAATAACACATAGGAATGCATTCATTCTCTTTCTTGCTAAATATCTTTTGATATAACTTCTGTAACTCCACATCTAAATGCTGTAATTCAATCAGCTTAGCAGAGCTAAAACTGATATTTTCCTACTCGCTCCGTCTGTTTTCCACTTATCTGATCAAAAAGAAACTTTTGGATAACTCTACGTCAGCTTCGTTATCTGTGCCTTTATCCTGCTTAAACCTGTGCTTCTGTGATCTTCTGGTGATGCAATCAGGGGAAATTCCTGGAGATATATTTTCCAGGTCTTCAGTTGCCTGCATCTCCACTGGCCTTTCAACTAGAGTAGGCAGCACGCCTACCAGTGAAGCAGCTATATTATTTGCAAGGACAAATTTTATTCATAGAGCTGAAAGTTAGGGGTCTAGTACACCTACCGCACATGCTCCAATCTTCTCTGGACACTCTCGCCTCACTTTATGTAACTGAGCACTTTTTCCTCACTATGAATTCCTGTTACCAGCACATTTTCTGGAAATAGTCTCTCAAGAGTGCATAAAGCCTCACCCCTCAGCATTATAGACTGAAAAGATCCTGTGTCAATTAATATTGAAACCTTCTTACCAATTAATCCTGGCCTATGTGAATAAGCTTTACCCTTTCATGTCAGTTTTGGTTGCAGATTTAGCACGTCCACTCATTATCTTGTACACTCTGAGGCAGTTGCCTACCTTCCCGTATGCTTTTAGTTACGAGTCCAACAAAACTTCCAGGCTTGTTTGATTATCCTACATCTGGTTTTCTCCCAGCCCATCAACACTGTGATTTTGTGTTGCCCACTTTTTTACAATGAAAACACGACAGGTTTTTAACTTCTTTGTCCCCCTCAAGGTTTTCTTTATTACTGTGATAAATTATCCTTATGATCTACACTGTGACCTACCTTTCCCTTTGCACGTGAGGATATCTCTTTGCTCCAATTTCTGTCCCTCAGAGACCAGAACTGGTTCTGGAAGCCAAACCAAGTTTATGGACCACTTCATAATCATCAGCCATTTCAGTAGCTAACCTTGCTGCTTACACTCTCTGCTCTTCCACCTGAGTTTGCACGACTTCAGGCACTTTGGATTCCTCCAAGTGATAACCTCTTTAAGGGCATCATAGTTTTGCTTGAATATTAAAGCTCTTATCCAACTATCGAAATTAGTCTGTTTGATCCTTACAGACTCAGTGTAGGTTTCACCAGGATCCCTCATTAAATTCCTGAAATGTTGCCTATGCAGACAAAATGTTTTTTTTAACCTCCTTATACTCCCCAGATACCTCCTCTGATAGGGATGTGAATACCTCACCAGGCCTACCTACAATTTTCATTTGGATCAACAAAATCCACATTGCCTCTGGCCACTGCAATTGTTTAGCCAACTTTTCAAATGAGATGAAAAGGGCACCACATTCTTCTCATCAAATTGAGGCGATGCTTGAACATACTCAAACAAATTCTCACTAAGCTTCTGACTACCAGGTGCTTTCCCATCCTCACTCTCTTCCTTACTAAGCCCACCCTCAGCCGTTACCTCCAGCCTTTTACACTGACTTTTCTTTTTAATTGTAAGTTTTGGTTCTTCAAAAGTTCTCTCTTTCTCTCTCCCCTATTGCTCTCTCTTTTGCCATTCTTTCTTTTTACTCTCTGTTCTGCTGCTCTCTTTTTTCCTGCTCTTCTGCATTTTATCGAAAGTCAAATGTTTCATTTTGGGTATTAGTTTGATTGGGTTGAGAAAACTTAGAATAGTAATGGCTATTTCAGTCGCCAAACATTTTCTGGGTGTGCATGCAGTGACTTTGGAAATTTTATGAAAAATGAATAAGACCAAGTTGCAAGAATTAACAGAGAAGCTGGAATTGGAACTGACTGCTTCTGTGAGGAAAGGAGAGATAATTACAGCGGTATCTCGTCAATTAAACTTACTGGATAAACCATCAGAATCAGAGATGGCAAGAATTCAGTTGCAAATGAAACATCTTGAGCTAACGGCGAGAGGTAAGGAAAGGGCAGCCAAATTCCTTCACACTCTCCTCACGATACCATCACCGCAGGGATTAGTCTGGTGAAACTCCATTACACCGTCTCTCTGTACCAAGGAGATCATTGATTATAAGTGAAAGAAAATACTGTCTCAAGTACACTCCACAACTGCAGGATGGTGTCTTCACTCTTATTCTTTAATCATTTTGTAATGAACGATACTACTCAGTTGTTGTGCTGATTACTTGCTGAGTCATAGAGTTATAGAGATGCACAGCATGGAAACAGATCCTTCGGTCGGACCTGTCCATGCAAACCAGATATCTCAACCCAATGTGGTCCCACCTGCCAGTACCCGACTGCTCTGCATGAATTATGTTAGTGCCTCATGATCAACGACATCCAGCTCCTTTTCACCAAGAGCACTTCCCATCATCTCGCCTTCTCATAAATACAAAATGAGAAGGATGGCATTTTTTGCCAATCATTTATCTGCCTTATGAAGCAAAGTCACAGCAACAACAACATCACTGCTGCCATTCGAGTTGATTGGTGATGCTGAGGAGGCGATGGCCGAGCTGTATTATTTCCGCGTATTAATCCAGGGAATCAGGTAATGCCCTAGACACCGGATCCGAATCCCACAATGGCAAATGTTGGAAATTAAATTCAATAAAATATCAGGAAGTAAGAATCAACTGAAACAATGAAACCAATGTCGATTGTCCTACCTTGCATCCTCATGCCCTTCAGAAAAGGAAATCTACCATCTTCAGCTGGTCGGGCTTACATGTTACCCCACAGCAATGTGGTTAACTCTCAGTTGCAGTTTGAAATATCCAAGCCAGTCACTCAGTTATATCAGCCACTTCAAAGCCTCAAAGAAAAGAAACCGCATGGACCTCAGCACTGACTACTTACAGCCCACAGACTGCAGTGGGTCAGGAAGGCAGCTCACCAACACCTTCTCAAGACCAATGAGGAAAGGGAATTCAATACTGGCCCAGCATCGCATTACTGAATAAAAGACGATGATCACACTCAGGGAAGAGAGAACAACAGACATAAATAACTTTAAGCAGGGACTTTGACATATACCTTACATGGTCATGATTATCAATAATATGGGAACAAGAAAAACATAAGTAATGTTTAATTTCAGTTTGTATTTCCATCACAGCTGACCATCAACAATCCCTTTGTTTGTTTCTTTCTCTCTGTCTCTGTCTTTATCCATATATTCAACTCAATCCTTCTCCCCTTCATAACAGATGTCGATGTTACCAACATCAATCACACTATTTCCCAACTGTGTTCAGTTCCGATGTATGAATCGAATTGTCAATTCTATTTTTCTTTCGACCCGAGGGCGCTGCCAAATCTGCTCAGTTTGTCTGGCACTTTCTCGTTCTTTATTGTTTCTGATCTTTTGCATTATTCTTTGCTTTATATAACCTTTAATTTTGTTATTATTTGGAATGTCTGTATAGCTGACAGGGGCAGCATTTGTTGACCTAACCAAATGTCATTTACTTCGAGGTCATTCTTTCAGGTAGTACAGAACCAAGCACATTGCTGTGGGTCTCACATCAATCTTAAGCCAGACCAGAGAGTAACGCAAGATCTATTTACCAAAGGAGATCAGTGAAATAGATAAACGTAAATGCTGGAGATGTAATGCTTGTTATTAGTAAAACTTGCTTTTTTTCCCAATTCTTGTCTTGTGTATTTACTTTCTGACATCGTCTGTGATAGGATGTGGAACAGGATCTTTCTGTGTAATAACCTGTGCATCTGAATTACATTTCTTCCGACATTACTGCTGTGAGAGAGTGTTCCTGTCATTAAGTTATTTTAGAGACAAGAACAAAGATGTGACCGAAATATTTGCAACTGAAAGAGTACTTAGAAGAGAGGTGGAACCATACCGTCTGAATTTTACCAAAGCATAGATAATAGATAATGAAGCGTCAGCATTGAAGCCAAGATGGTGACTGGGCATATAATCGAGCTGGTAGAGGGTTGGTTTGGTCATGGACAGAATACCGAGACATAAATGAATTCAGGGATGAAAGATACTTCGGTATTGTGAACAGTCTTGTTCTCGGATGTTTGTGAGGGCGGGGGTGTGGGTGGTTCTGAAATTTGTGTGTACTTAATGGAATTTGCATTTGAAACTGAAGACAATAGTTTTCGTCTTTGACAAATATAGATAACAGAAATAGTAAAGAAGTTCGCCACGGTTGAAGAGATTAATAAATGGATAGAGATGAAGAAACTTACCAGGAACACCAACAATTGCGAGGATAGGATAGTAACCCGCCTGGATAATCATCAGGGCACCCCATATCCGATATGATGACCAAGATGAGGAAAAATAGAAAAGACCCCAGGATAAACTCCTGTCCATTGTTGCAGCATTCCAGTCCAATGTTCTCAGATTGTAATCCGTTAATGGATCATTCCAGACTATTCTCAGATGTTTAAATCTCCTTTTCGTGTCTCCGCAGCTGTGTCCCTTTGAGCGGTGGAGTTGATGCATCTGCTGCTACAATGGCATAAACCATTGCAAGAGGCCTCGGACTAATAGGAACGGAAAACATCCAATGACACAACCAGGATCCATGGAGACTGACATCAATCACAGTCACTGAACAAACAGCTCCATTTAACCCCTTTCAGTACGGTTCCTTCAGTTCATAAAAACTACTGGACTGGATTGAATATTGGCACCGCTGGGCTATTGATCACATCTCCCATCACCCATTGCTCTCGTGAAGTTAGTGGTGAGGGAGAAAGATGCATGTTTTCTTATCGAGCTAGATGATTCTGCTGCGTTGTCCGTTTGCAATACTGTAACTAGCTGAACCACCCACCACCACCACCCTCAAAAACCACAATCTACATGCTGTTACCGTGCAGATCTCTCCTCGACTGGAACACGCATCAAACAATATATTTACAGTGGATATATTTGCACTCCAATACATAGGAAATGTGAATTTGCCTGTGCATTCCTTTAATTGATCTAATAAGGCAATTTTGTATTTTCAACTCTCAATGTGCTTCAGCATTTTTTAAAATATAAACTCACAAACACCTTAACACACTTTATTAAGCACAAGTTTCTGAATTTCTCCTCATGGTAGCATCATGCCAGGGTTTTGTCTGGACTGAATCGCTGATAAGATCATTATTTATAAAGTTGATTCAACCTGTACACAATACACCTCACAGTCTCTCAACAAAACACTATTTTTGGGAAAAATACATTTACTCTGGTACTTTAATCATTTTGCATGATGAGCCACATATCATTTACTTCCTGCTGTGTAAGAATTCTGTTTGTGACTTATGACCAAGCACATCCAGGTCTGTTTCAACAACAGCACTTCCCAGACTCTCACTATTTAATGAACATAAATGTGAATGATGATATTTGTTGTTCATATCTGAAATACTTTATATCTTGCGAAGAGCTATTGCCCAAACACTGATCCTTCTGATACACCAAAGCCTTCACTCCAGATAATTACATTAGTCTCTTCCTTCTCTCGGCTATCCAACTTTTAATACATTCGGTGTATTCCACCCCTACCTACCCATGGACTCTAACATTCCCCACTCATCTGTATTCAACCATGTCAAACATCTACTGAAAATTCAAATACTTCATTCCCACTGGTTCTCAATTGTCGATGTCACAACGGACAATCTCCACAAAATCCAACAGGTTTATCAAAGATCAAGATCATTTCCCCTGACTGAATCTCGATTGACTCTACTGAATCATGTCATTATTTTCCAAGTGTCTAGTTGTCACATTCCTCACAAAAGGTTCCAATGTTTTTCTCACAGCTTATATCAAGCTCACCACTGTTTAGTTTGCTGTTTGCTCTCTCCGTCCTGTTTTAAATATTTAGGTTTACAATAGATGCTTTCAAGTCTGGAGGATACTTTCCAGAATCTAACCAGCTTTGAAGAACAATCAGTAATTCTTTAACTCGCTTTACTGCCACCTCCTCAATACTTGGGAATGTAGCTCATCAGATGCAGCAATATACCAACCTTAAGTTCAATGAGATTTTGAAAGACGTACCTTTTATTAATTCTAATTTCCTGCTGTTCCTCATTATTACCAGTCACTCTGTTCCCTTATATTTCTGGAAGTTTCTTTCAGTATCTTCCTCAGGGAGATGGACACAATATATTACTCTCAACGGACAGATGGGTTCTGTCAGCCAGTGAATATATCGGAGGATTGCACTCCGGTGATGGTGGATATGTTACTCACTCCTGCCTGGAAAGTTCCAGAATTAATCCAGTTTAATTTATGGTGAGCATTAACACAGTCCTGTCACTGGTGTGAGGCTACACAGTATATTGAAGGAGGGGACACAGCTCCGTGAGCACCTCAATTTTGAAACAAACTGGTTTCATACCTGACACCTGGTCCAGCTTAGAACATAGAACATAGAACATAGAACAATACAGCACAGAACAGGCCCTTCGGCCCACGGTGTTGTGCCGAACTTCTATCCTAGATTAAGCACCCATCCATGAACCTATCCAAATGCCGCTTAAAGGTCGCCAATGATTCTGACTCTACCACTCCCACGGGCAGGGCATTCCATGCCCCCACCACTCTCTGGGTAAAGAACCCACCCCTGACATCTCCCCTATACCTTCCACCCTTCACCTTAAATTTATGTCCCCTTGTAACACTCTGTTGTACCCGGGGGAAATGTTTCTGACTGTCTACTCTATCTATTCCTCTGATCATCTTATAAACCTCTCTCAAGTCACCCCTCATCCTTCGCCGTTCCAACGAGAAAAGGCCGAGAACTCTCAACCTATCCTCGTACGACCTATTCTCCATTCCAGGCAACATCCTGGTAAATCTTCTCTGCACCCTTTCCAAAGCTTCCACATGTTTCCTAAAGTGAGGCCACCAGAACTGCACACAGTACTCCAACTGTGGCCTAACCAAAGTCCTGTACAGCTGCAACATCACTTCACGACTCTTGAATTCAATCCCTCTGCTAACGAAGGATAATACACCATAGGCCTTCTTACAAACTCTCTCCACCTGAGTGGCAACTTTCAAAGATCTATGTACATAGATCCCAAGATCCCTCTGTTCCTCCACCTGATTAAGAACCCTACCATCAACCCTGTATTCCGCTTAGACAAATATCCCTGGAAATCCCAGTAAAGATAATGTACTGTCCTGCACCTCCCTATTTATAGAGCTTTCCTTCCGTGGAGCCTCATCTCCATTTGTTTACCATGGACCCAGACACTCTGTAAATGCAGTGTATAAAATGTGGTCACCAGACCCAGCAGCTGACAATACAAACCCGAGATAAGCATCCACAGAAACTCCACTGATTTTTCAATGGCAGGAACAAGTCAATTCCCCACACGGAACGTGCACGCGCTCAGTGTTGAAAATTATTTCCACTCCTGAGTTTCTCTTCCTAGATGAGAAAGCCGTTGCATCTCTGCACACTCCCACAGTAATAGGTTCTCTCTCCAAAGAAGCAGTTGACAATGTAGCATTAACTTCCTCTATATCTCAGCAATTATAAGGGCAGCACCAGTATTGCTAATGGATTCGATCATCACACTCAGAGAAGAGAGATAATTCACTTTAAACAGGGACATATCTAAATGGACGCGATATTCAGGAATATGGGAAATGGAGCAATGTGAGAATAACTTGCCTTTTGTTCTCATTTCAGTTCATCATCAGCAATCCCTTTGCTTACTTTTCATTTCTTTTCCTCTCTTTTTCTGGCCATTTCACCATCCATTCAATTTAAACCTAGCCCCCACCTCTCTCTAAGACACAAACATCCATGATACCAGGATAAATAATATTATTTCCCAGTTTACTTTCAGTTGTGAAGCAGGGTCAAAACTCTACCTGCATTTCTCCTGACCGAGGCTACCATACCTGCGAGATTCTCTAACACTTTCAGACCCTGGAGAATTTTAGTTTTGATCTCTAGAACCTACCGTTCTTTGATTTATTTCACCTTTAATGTTGTTTCACGGGATGCCAGCATCATGGGCAAGGACAGCATTTGTTGTCCATCACTAATTGTCCTTGACCACGCGGCTATTTGTCTAGACAAAATGGAGCCAACAATGTTGCTGTTAGTCTGAAGTCACACTGAGCTCAGATTGGGTAATAATGTTAAGTTTCTTTAACAAAGACTATCAGCAAAATAGTAAAAATAAATCTTAACGGCTTCTGGTTTCCATGATTGAAATTATTCCAATTTTTGTCATTCGAATTTAAGCTCTGACATCGGCTGTGGTAGGATGTTAAACGCTGCCTTGGAGTCACAGCCCGTACCTCTGAATTACCCGTCTAGTTACATGATCACTCTGATACAGAGTCCTTATTGCCTAGTCCGTATTCCCTCGTTCCTGCCAGAGAGAGATGGCAGAGAAATCAGTTTAACTACCAACGATAAAAAGGATTTTGGGGAAACAAGCGAAAGGGAGATTGAGAGACAATTTCATGTAAGATCACAGGTTTCAGAATGCTGAAATGAAGGTCTTTTGACGGCATCCTACAACATGAGCCAGTATTCCCAGGATGATACGTGAAGGGGATATTGGCGTCAATAAAGATGAGGGAGAGTTTTAGATGAACATTTGTTCTGCAACTTTTGTAACTGGGTGTAGGGTCAGCAGAGTCTTCGACTCATTGGGCTGAATCTAATAATAGTTTGTCTCAGTGACATTTTTATTGAGTGTGACAAAGGGATTATCTGTCCGAGACTGAACTAGTTTCATGGCGCTATCTTATCGAACTCACCACATTAACTACCCACTCAATCTCATAGTGTTCCTCGCATTCAATGCCACCCCAATTCTCCAACCCAATATGGCTGGAGGTACTCACCATCGCACTGATGCCCCTGGCTATTCTATGATCACTGACACTGGTGCCATCTTTAAAAGGCCAATGGGCACACTGTTGTACTTCCTCAGTTTGAAGCCACCCTGCACAGTTGACCCCGAGCATGGCAGGTAAGGGGAGCTAACACCATGGTTTTTCATCAGAGGCACAGAGGTCCTAGTGGATGGGCTAGTATGGGGGGTCCATTCTCTTCTCAGAGGAGGCATCACCACCAGGCCCACCGAGCACGGTCTGAGCTCACCACCCAGCTCAGTGCAGTATCTGCGGTCTCTCTCTCTCTCTCTCTCTCACACACACACTTTGAATATGGAATTTTCCAGATAGTTTTCCAAAGAATTCCCATTGTCAGGTATAGGAACTTTCAGTCATTCAACCCCCTGGGTGCAAAAATATGCACTTATTTTATATCCAATCTCAGTTAGTAATTCTGGCTATTTCACTTTGTCTCACTTTATTGTATTCAGCCAAACACTGCTTCTCAACACTTGTCGCATTATGAAATACAATTTTGAGCAGAGAACATTTTATCCTCAGCTCTAATCTTGACCGTTACCTGAATTGTACCATTTTCCTTGTTATGAAAATTTCTCTTGCCCTTTGCCTGTGCCTGTTTCTGTCTGTAACTGTTACACTGTCTCCCACTCAGTTGGCTGGACGGCTGGTTTGTAATGCAGAGGGAGGCCAGCAGCGCAGGTTAAGTTCCCCACACTGACAAGGGTACCATGAAGGGGACACTCTCTCAAAAATGGGCAATCGAGCATGGCAAATCCACTCTAAGCTGCACATCTTTGTACTCTGGGAGGAAACTGGAGCATTGGGAATGAACCCACACTGATTCGTGGGGAATGTTCAAACTCACCTGAGGTTGGAATTGAAACCAACTCCTTGGTGATGTGCGGCCACAGTGCTAAGCACATATCCATCATACACCTCAGTTAGCTCTGTTAATTACTTGTAGCTACTAAAGAAATCCAACTGGCTTGTTCTGATAACTGAACTTGACCCAGTATTAGACCTTTATCTTCGGCCATATCGCCAACCTGGTTACATTTAAAATTTGTTGTGAGCAGTGGAGGAGTGGGACTAGAAATGAAAACAGTGACACCCTCCAACCTCAGTCAGAACCGGACTGAGGAGAAATTCACAAAGTGGGAATTCATTCAAGTGGGAATTCTCTCACCCAGAAGATTGGCAGGGCTGAATCTTTATATTATATCGAGGCTGGCTTTGTCTGATTTTCCATAGACAGGTGAATCAGGGATCATTGTGAAATCAGAGAAAAGTGCAGCTGGGAACACAATGAGATGAGCCATGACCTTATTAACTGGTGGAATAGTGTCAAAGTTCCGAACGGCCCAGTCGTGTCCGTTCCATTCAGCCCTTCGGTCCTGCTATGCAGGAGCAGATTGAGACCACTCCGATGGTTTGGTGTTGTTTGGCAAATGTATAGGAAAATCCAGGCTGGGTCAGGCAGTGACTCCCCTCCCCCAATCCCTCTTTTCAGGCTTCCCCTCTCTGTAACTTCTGCTCCTGATGTAGGTCATGTTACAGGCCCAGATTCGCAGTGAATACAGCCCCCATGCCCCTCACAAGGTCAACTCAGACAAGCCCTCTGCCGTCTCCGAAGGCAACATTTTACATCATAACTTCCAGAAAAATAATCAAGTATTTTCCAAAAACATAAATAAGTACTTAAGAAATAGGAACCTGCGCTGTCATTCAAGAAGAACATGGCTGATTTACTCCACGGCTCAAATTCACTTTCCTGCTAATCCCTTGCATCCCTCAACTCGCTGAAATGTCACAAACCAATCCACCCGTCTGTAAATATAATCAGTGACACAATCTCCATAACTCTCAGGGTTAGGAAATTCCAGCCATTCACTACCTTCTGAAAGAAGACATTTCTTGACATCTCAATTTGAAATCGATATTCCTTATTCTGTATCTACATATCTGACTTCGAGACTCTGCTCTGGTGTGGAACCACATTCTCAATACCGACCTTGTCAAGCCCCCTCTGTATCTTATCCGTTTCAGTAATGACACTCTCATTCATTAAAACGACAATGAATAATCACCTCAGCATTTTTGATGTATTCAATAATTCAATCCTTTCATTCCAGGAACCAGTCTAATGAACCAACATTTCTGCATCAACATGCTGACGTAATGTTTCAGATACAGGAACAGCCCAATCCGTTGTAGTTCTCCTTTTTTGGGAGTCCTCTCCATTTAATTACAGCCTGCCTTGTGGTTCTCAGTGTCATCCTTAAACTCGGATGTATATTGCACTCAAGTGCAGCTCTTGTAAGCAGCCTTTGCCATCGGACTGATATTTGTGGTACTCCAGTAGATACATTTTTTCATAAAGATCGATGAATCATGACTCTCCGATTTGTAAGTGTTTACCAAGTGCCATCCCATGCTAATCCATCCCAAACCACCCATCAGACTATGAGCTTCTGTCTTGTATAAGAACCTTTACTTTGTGATACCTTGTGGAAAATCTCTGGAAAGCCTCATGTCTTCCAGTCCTCCTTTATCAAGGCCATTTGTTACATTCTCATGGATTTCCAGAAAAAACTTTGCATGATTTTCCAGGCAAAATGTAGTTCTCCTTTAACAAGACCATGCTGACTCTGTGTAAAACTTTTCTAAATGTTCTGCATTTACTTCCTTAATAACAGACTCTCACAGATTCCCAGCAATAATGGTTAGGCTAAGTGTTTCCTGCTTTCATTCTCGCTCGTTTCTTGAAGACAGGCGCCACATTGGAGGGTCTCCAGTTTCACTGGATCACTCCTTTAATCCAGAGAGCTATGGAATATTTCACACAGAGCCACCAGCCACTCTGTGACCACTTCTTTTAAAATCAGCTATGAATTGCTGAGGAGCTGTTTACCCTTGGATTAATCTGTTTGAGAATTATAGACAATAGACAATAGATGCAGGAGTAGGCCATTCTGCCCTTCGAGCCTGCACCGCCATTCAGTATGATTATGGCTGATCATTCCTAATCAGTATTCTATTCCACCCTTATCTCCATACCCCTTGACTCCACTATCTTTAAGAGCTCTATCCAATTCTTTCTTAAATGAATCCAGAGACTGGGCCTCCACTGCCCTCTGGGGCAGAGCATTCCACACAGCCACCACTCTCTGGGTGAAGTAGTTTCTCCTCATCTCTGTCCTAAATGGTCTACCCCGTATTTTTAAGTTGTGTCCTCTGGTTCGGCACTCCCCCATCAACGGAAATATGTTCCCTCCTGCCAGAGTGTCCAGTCCTTTCATAATCCTATACGTTTCAATCAGATCCCCTCTCAGTCTTCTAAACTCAAGGGTATGCAAGCCCAGTCGCTTCAGTCTTTCCGTGTAAGGCAATCCTGCCATTCCAGGAATTGACCTCGTGATCCTACGCTGCACTCCCTCAATAGCCAGAATGTCTTTCCTCAAATTTGGAGACCAGACCTGTACACAGTACTCCAGGTGTGGTCTCACCAGGGGCCTGTACAGATGCAGAAGCACCTCTTTGCTTCTATACTCAATCCCTCTTGTTATGAAGGCCAGCATGCTATTAGCCTTCTTCACGACCTGCTGTACCTGCATGCTTGCCTTCATTGACTGGTGGACAAGAACACCCAGATCTCTCTGAACAGCCCCTTTACCTAATTTGATACCATTGAGGTAGTAATCTGCCTTCCTGTTCTTGCCACCAAAGTGGATAACCAGACATTTATCCACATTAAACTGCATCTGCCATGCATCTGCCCACTCACCTAACTTGTCCAGGTCACCCTGTAATCTCCTAACATCCTCATCACATTTCACCCTACCACCTAGCTTCGTGTCATCAGCAAATTTGCTAATGTTATTGCTGATACCATCTTCTATATCATTTACATATATTGTAAAAAGCTGCGGTCCCAGCACGGATCCCTGCGGTACCCCACTGGTCACTGCCTGCCATTCCGAAATGGAGCCGTTAATCACTACCCTTTGTTTCCTATTAGGCAACCAATTCTCTATCCAATCTAGTACTTTGCCCCCAATCCCGTGCGCCCTAATTTTACTCACTAACCTCTTGTGTGGGACTTTATCAAAAGCTTTCTGAAAGTCCAGGTACACTACATTCCACTGGATCTCCCTCGTCCATCTTCCGAGTAACATCCTCAAAAAATTCAAGAAGATTAGTCAAGCATGATTTCCCCTTCATAAATCCATGCTGACTCTGTCCTATCCTGTTACTATTATCCAGATGTGCCGTAATTCCATCCTTTATAATAGACTCCAGCATCTTTCCCACCACTGAGGTCAGACTAACTGGTCTATAATTTCCTGCTTTCTCCGGCCCACCCTTCTTAAAAAGTGGCACAACATTAGCCACCCTCCAATCCTCAGGAACCGACCCCGTTTCTATTGAACTCTGGAAAATAATCACCAGCGCATCCACGATTTCCCGAGCCACCTCCTTCAGTACCCTGGGATGCAGGCCATCAGGTCCCAGAGACTTATCAACCTTCAGACCTAACAGTCTTGTTCCTTCTGTTAGAGACAGCTCAATATTTTCCCTGCTGTTACCATTTTGCTTCTACCATTGAAAGATTTTCAGCACCTTTACCTGTGAGGATCGATGTGAAATACAGGTGTAAATTATCTGTCTGTTCCCTGTCTCCAGTTCCCCAGTCACACCCTCCAAATATCCTCAATATACTTTCCTGACTTCCTTTTTATCAAAGATCACACACACACACACACACACACACACACACATACACACACACACACACACACACACACACACACACACACACACACACACACACACACACACACACACACCTCTTTAACTCTTCTTACAAACATGGAAAAGCTCGTGCTGCTTGTTTTTATATTTCTTGCCAATTTACTGATATCACATCTTTTCCTCCCTTTTCTTTGCTTTCTATATTCATACAGCCTTATCACATACAAACACAATCTTTGATCCAACTTGTTCCTGCCGGTCAGTTTTTCCAAACTAAACTATTCCCATCTTCTTGCATTTGGCCCATATGCCTCTAAAGAGTCCCCATTCACATGTTCATCCAAATGTCTTTTAAATGTTGGAGCTGTACTTGCATCTGCCAGTCTTCCTCTGGCAGCTCATTCCATAAACACATCACCCTCTGTGCAAATAACAGTCCCTTCTTCGTCCCTTTTAAACCTTCCCTCTTCCACCAGAAACCTATGGCTCTATGATTTAATTTTCCTATCCTGTGGAAAAGACCTCGGCTTTTCACCCTGCCCAAGTCTCCCCTGATTTTGTAAATTACTATAATGTCACCCCTCAACCTCCTATACTCCATCTGATACTAACTTCAAGAACAAGCATTTAAAGATCAGCACTGCAAATTTGAAACAATATTAAAAGTGATGGGTAAACAACGCTCAGCCGAAATTGGATACTATATTGGCTTGATGGTAGAAAGCAGAGGCTAATACTGAAAGGATGCGTGTTGGACTTGAGGCCTGTGACTAGTCGAGTGTCTCAGGGGTCGGTACTGGGCCTATTACTGTTTGTTATCTATATCAATGATTTGCATGAGAATGTGCAAAGCATGATTAGTAATTAGGCTGATGACAATAAAATAGGCAGGACTGTGAACAGTGAGAAACGTTATCAGAAATTGCAGCAGGACCTTTATCAGCTGGGAAGTGGGCCGAGAAATGGCAAATGGAGATTAACATGTGGGATGTTGCTTTTTGAAAAGTCAAATCCAGGTTGGAATTTCGTGGTGAATGTTAGACCCTGAAGGAGTGAAGAGGAACAGAGGGACCTTGGTGCTCAGATCCGTGGTTCTCTGAAAGTAGTTACACGTAGACAGGGCAGTGAAAAAGGCTTTTGGCACACTAGCATTCATCAGTCAGGGCATTGAGTATGGACGTTCGAGAGTTATATTGCAGTTGGTCAGGACGCTGGTGAGACATGCACTTGGAGTATTGTGTTCGGTTTTGTTCACTTGCCATAGGAAGGATATGATTAAATTGGAAAGAGGACAGAAGAAATTTACAAGGATGTTGCCAGTACTCAATGGTCTGAGTTGTAGGGAGAGTTTGGACAGGCATTTTCCTTTAAGTGGAAGAAACTGAGGGGAAATCGGATAGAAATGTATAAGATCAAGAGATGTGTCAATAAGGTGAATGCACTCATTCTTTTCCCCAGTTTTGCGAATCAAAGACAAGAGGACACCAGGTTAGAGGTGAAAGAAAAAAATGATCCTGAGCGCCAAGTTTATTACGCAGATGTTAGTAGATGTATGGAATTAGCAGACAGCAGTTTGATTGAGGCACGTACATTAACAACATTCAAAAGGCTTTTAGACAAATACGCAGATAGGAAAGATTTAGAAGAATAAGGGACAAGGGCGGGGAAATGGAATTAGCATGGATGGATATTTTGGTCGGCACGGACCACTTTGGTCCAAAGGACCTGTATCCAAGCTGCAGGACTCCATGATTCTAATATTCTAACGACCATTTCGTGTCTACCACTCCGTGTTCAAACATTCGAGCTTGTATGCAGGAGCCGTGTAAAATGCAGTATATTAACCTCTCTAGTCCTCAGAGCAGGGTTATTAATGAGTCCTTCTGACCACACAACACCAAATCCAAAATAACCTGCTCTCTTGTTTGAGTCACAACATACTCTTCAACCAACCTGTTATACGCTTATGGAATTTAGTTTTCACAACATTGGCAGTCACTTAGTTAACGCAGTTTACATGCAATTTGAGATCATGCAATAATACAATCTTTGCATCTCTAATTTACAGAGCATATAATGCAGAGAATTTGCCTGAGAGCAAATAATACACTAATATTCTAATGCTTGCTTCTCCTTCCTATTTGTAATATCCACCCAAACTGATTCTGTGGAATCTGAGGGACAGGGTCTGTGGCGTTATTAGTGATAGACGTGAACAAGCCATTTTGGGAGGGTCACCTCGACGCTGACATGATTTGAAGAAATGACCAGCATCACAGGACAAGCATCAATATCCTCCCCACTCTGCCAGGTTAACTTTGACCGTACTCTCTCTGCGCCCTCACACTCACTACCTGTTATAGCACCTACCCCCTAACAAGGCTCATATTGTATCTCCTAATAAGGCTCAGCACTACCACTCTCACTATTGAATTCAGCACCTACCATTCCCCCTACCCCTCCACCCACACCAGCATTAACAGCATGGACACACAATCCCACCACCACTCCCTCTCCCCCTTTCTCCCATTCCCGCAGAAACGGACTGTAATAGGAGAGAAAGGGCCAAGCCAGATGATGAAGCATCCGATATCTGATCGGCCTCCACCCCCCCATCCATGTGGGGAGGACCCTGGTATGAGCCAGAGAGGACTGGGACGTGTCATATGGAGATTCCGTGACATCCATGTCCCTCCAACTGAGTAAAAACACAATGTTCAGTGATGGGCAATTCGCACTTTAACCATTCTGTCTGTTCTCACAATTTTCTCCCTCCCAAAACAACAAGCAACTCATTGCAGAGCGATACAGACACAAAAATGTTCAGAGACATATGTACATACGCTAATATACTGTCACTCACCATACACACATGGAGATAGAACCGCACACAAGTAGTGGCATACGGAGACATAGACAGTCGCACGTAAATAGACACAAGCACAAGTAAAATGCACAGGCTCATACACAGATGAACCGATGTCAGCACATAAATACACAAGCACACAGACACATGTACAAGCACACACAAGTGCACATACAGACGAACAGAGACACAGACACTAGTGCTTATAGGACAGAGATAGATAGGTTTTTGATGAATAAGCATGTCAAGAGTTACAGAGAGTAGTCAGGAGAATGATGTTGAGAAATCTTTAATCTCTCTGGCATTCAGAGTCGAAGGGCCGAATGTCCTAATTCTGCGTTTTTAATGCTCATTCGGTGTCATGCTATCAGTTATTCTCTTCCTGGGACAGGAGCAGGGAATGAGTTTAATATATATTTGATTGAAAAGGGTCAGTGGTCCTATTGGACAGGTTTAGAGGGCTGAATGGTTAATGTCTATGCCTAATTATTCTGTCCTTGTGTTTCAAAAAACCTGGCGATTTCATGTCACGTTAACAAAGTTTAAAATAACAGGTCCCACACTGAAATAAGGTCGCCCCTTTAATTGTAGTGTATTATCTGTAGGGTCCTCATCCTCAGGGAGCAGTGAAGACTCGGTTTTTGAAGGTATTCAAGGCTGCGCTCAACTGATCTTTGCTGGACAAGAGAGTCAATATTTATTGGGAACAGAGAGGAGCCGGATGTTCAAACACAATGGGATCAGTCATGAACATTCTGACTGGTGGCGCTGAATGGCCAACTGCTGCTCCTACCCCATGTGTTGTTCCCTCAATACACCCTCGGTGCTGATACAGAGACATACTCCTGCCCCTACCCCACATGTTGTTCCCTCAATCCACCCTCGAGGCTGTTACAGAGACATGCTGCTCTCCCTACGTCATGTGTTGTTCTCGTAATCCACGTTCGATACTGTTGCAGAGACATACTGCTGTCCCTACCCCATGTGTTGTTCCCTCAATCCACCGTCGAGGCTGTTACAGATACATGCTACTGTCCCTACACCATGTGTTGTTCTCATAATCCACCCTCGAGCTTGTTAGAAAGATATACTGCTGGCCCTACCCCATGCGTCGTTCCCTCAATCCACCCTCGATGCTGTTACAGTGAAATATTGCTGCCACTACCCCATGTATTGTGCCCTCCATCCACCCCTCAAAGCTGTGACAAAGATAGATGGGCACCTTATTTAGCCAGTCATTATCGCTACCATGAGACTGGAGGAGTATACTCTGCCTATTTAACAAGTTACAGAGGAAAATAGAACTAATCATTTTAGCTCATTGAGTACATTTTACTGCACAGGACGCCATGTAAACATCTGAGCTGTTACACAGGAAGCTGTTGCTAACTGGAAATAGAGAGTCGTGAGAAATGCTTATTTTCACATTACAAAGCTGTAACTGTTGGAGTGCCTCAGAGATCACTATGGGATCATCAACAATCAGTACCTGGACCAAAGATCTGGAGCACGGGTCTGAATATATCAAAGCCCAATTAGCTTAAACACCAAGCTGGTCATCCGGTAGGTCATCAAATGGAGGTCGTGTGTGATCTATGTGATATAGGCAAAGGGAGATTCGTGAGCAAACGTTCACCAGATATAGCATAATGTGAGTCATCTATTTTGTATGGAAGGATAAAACAATGGTAAACAATTTAAGTGGAGAGAGCTTGCAGAACTCTGAGATACAGACGGTATGCATGATCCTGCTACACAAATCATATGTAGTTAGTCTGCACTTGCTGTAAGTGATTTGGAAGCTAATTGGAATGATTGTGTTTCTGGCAAAGGGTATCAGGTTTAATGAGAAATGTTTTACTGCATCTGTTCCGGTAAAAGTGAGGAGTGCAGATGCTGGAAAAGCACAGACAATGAGGCAGCGTCCGAGGAGCAGGAAAATTGGCGTCACGGGTATAAGTCCTTCATCAGGAATATGCCCAAAACATCGAGTCTCCTGTTCGTTCGGTGTGACTGACCTGTTGTGGTTTTCCAGCATCACATTTTTCGAGTCTACATCTATACAGGGCGTTGCGAAGACCACATGTGGCACATTATGTGAAGTTTTGATCCCTTAACCTAAAAAAAGTTCTAGAAGCTTATCAACAATATTTTGTTCACACTTTTCTGGAATGAAGGCCTTTTATTTTGAAACATTATCAGTTTTGGACAGGATGAGAAAAAGTTTAGAAGCATACACAATTTTGAGAAAAATCAGCTGGATGCATATTTTCACTCCTCAGGGAGACAAAAACTATGGAATAAATTTTAAGAATAAAATGCATTGATTTTAGCACTGATATTATGAAAACATCAGCCGATTTTTAAAAATTAAGCATATGCATACCAACAAATCATCAAATTATAAAGAAGGAATTTTCTCTTTTGCTAATGAAAGGCACTGCGTATAACAACAGCAATGATGCATTTGCATATCGTCCATTCAGATCCATTCCAGAGAATGCTCACGACGAGTGCACATGGCCCAGTTTGGTGTTCAGTTGACATGATTGCATGTTTCAACACAGAGAGGGAGAACAATGTTCCCTGCCTGAGAAACAGCAGCCGATTGATCCCTCTATCTTCTTTTGTCCCAACTGGCAACAGTAAATCTCTGACTCACCTCTACCTGATGAGTCGTGGAGTATTCCTGATGAGAGGTTCATTAGAATCTCTCTACCATCTGAAGCAAAGGGAATTCAGCTAAAAACAACTATTCTGGGGAGAAATCACATCACAAGTAGCTTGCCTGAGCAGAATGGGCGGCACAGCGGCTCAGTGGTTAGCACCGCTACTTCCCAGCACCAGGGTCCTAGGTTTGCTTCCAGACTCGGGCGACTGTCTGTGTAGAGTTTGTGTATTCTTCCCGTGTCTGTGTGGATTTCTTCCAAGTGCTCCGGTTTATTCCCACTGGTCCAAAAATGTGCACGCCATAAGAAGTAGCCATGCTAAATTGCCCACAGTGTTCGGTGCATTAGCCAGAGGGAAATGGGACTGGATCAGTTAATCTTGGGAGAGTTGGTTTGGAATTGTTGGGCTGAAGAGCCTGTTTCCACACTGTAAGGAATCTAAACTAATGACTTCAGAGGACCGAATAACATTTGGGCCAGTCTATCGTCTATCCATTTATTATGAGTTCAACTATTATGAAACTTTGGAAAACTTTCATTTTTCTGTTTGTCTTAAGATCTGTGTGTGTGTGTATTTCACATTATTCTAGAAGATGAGCCAGGCTGACATTTATATCATTAGCCATATCACTAAACTTTGAAATTTGTTGTAAAACATGGTGCAGTGTGACAGCAAAATGAAACACTGACCCTGCAATATTGATTGGACCACGAATGACAAATTCTAAAAGGGCTGTTCAAGTGGGAGTTCCCTTCCCCAGAAGTTTGTGGTGCCTGGATGTTAACATTTATTCAACGTTGTGTCTGTTAAATACTTGTTGGAAAGTGAATGGAGGAAAATGGTGCACGTGCAGAAGAAGTACTGCTGAGACCACAATCAGATCATCTACGATCTTAGTGCGTGGCAGAGCAAAGACAAAGTGCCTAATGGCCCACTCCTACTCCTCAGTCCGATGTTCCTATATTCCATTCAGCCCCTCACAGCTCCTGCACAGGAGTAGACAGAGGCCAATTGCTTGAAATACCTGGACCACAGTAATACAGGATCTGCTTCTGTCCCTCACAATTGTCACACAAAGTTTGGCGTGGGTTGAAAAATGTTAATTCAAAACCCAGGCTGGGCTCAAAAGCCGCCTCTGGTCTGTTAATAGAGTGTCTCCTGTCTGCAACTTGTGCTTCATTTGTTGGTGATGGTGCAGATCCAGATTCACTGTGAATACAGTCCCCATACCTCACCCTGAAATGACTCATAAAATGCTTTGCTCTCTGTAACTGTAACATCCAATAACGGAATGTTCAGGAAAATTACAACCATTAACTTCCTAATTACAGAATATGAGAGCAGAAGGAACAGGATCGGATGGTAATTCGGATGGTCAGGCCTGCCGTGCCATTGTATAAGATTCTGGATGATGCACTGTTGTTATCAACTCTGCTTTATTTCTCAATTTTTCACATCCCTCAATTCCACATCTGTAAATACTTTCAGTGATATAGCTCCCCGAATTCTCTTGACCAGATAATTTCTGATATTTTCTAACATCTGTGAGAAGGTTACACACCCCAAACATACAAAACAACCTATTTGTATGTTCAAAAGATTGAACACAGCAGCTCATGTAAGAGTGACAAACCCTGATATCAAAGCAGGAGTTGACTCAGGATGGGATCAAGAAACGTTGACAAAATTAAACGTAATAGGAACTAGCCACAATCTCTCCACTGGGGGTCAGCCATCGCACAGAGGAAGATGCTCATGGTTGTGGACATCAATCATTTCAGTCCGGGACATCCCTACACGAGATCCTCAGGGTAGCTTCCTCGACACAATCATCTTCAGCTGCGTCATAAATGTCCTTCCCCATCATTACATCAGAAATGGGGATGATCACTGAAGATCACACAATGTTCAGAATATTTTCCCCCCTCAGCTCCTGAAGCAGTCTATGTCCATGTGCAGCAAGACCCGGACAGGATTCCAGTTTGTGTTGTTACCGTGTCGGCAAAATTTATGTAATAGTAGGGCCAGACATTGCACATTTCCATAGTTAAAAGAGGAGCTCATTCAGCATCTCAAGCTGGTTTCACATGATTATGAGTTAGCATTCAGCCCATCAAATCTACTGAACAGGAAGAGTGGCAATACATTCAATACTCCTGCCTGTTACATAGGAAGGGGAGGGGTCTGGTCAGCACATCGAACTGTTAAACAGGAACAGGTGGAGCCAAAACAGTCTCTCGAAACTGTTCCACGGGACCAGGAAGAGGCCATTCAGCCTCGCAAAGGCTTATACAGGAACAGGAGGATGTCACTGATGCTCCAACATGACAATTCACAGGAGTAGATCTTGATGTTTATCGTGGCTCCATTGTCTGTGGAACAATTGCTACTTTAACGTGGTTTGCTGGCAGTGAGGAGGCAAGCGAGATGTTTTCTGTCAAGTCTCAAGGAGACATCTTCCATTTCTGAAAAGGCAGACCCATGTTCTCCGTGGGGATCAGAAGCTGGTGGGAATAGTTAACTGTTTTAGATTGAAGGTATTGTGGCTGATGTTGGGGTTATGAATAACATGACATTAAGTGCAGGATCACTAAACAAATGCACTGCATTAATATGTGGAGTTTTTAATCAAAGTCTGGATTTTCTGCTCTCTCATTGATATGGGGAGTGGGGGTGGTTGGGGGGAATGTTTTGAGAGGTACTAAAAGTATCTAGAATTTAATAAAGTTAGTAAAAAAAGATACGGTGGGATCCATCACCGTATTAATGTCTGTTTAGAACATCATGTGTGATTGTCCATCCCCCTGAAGTTCCAACACAATCCCATCTTATTCTCCCACAGTGCGACAGAGTAATGTTCACTCACTCCTCATGGTACCATCATCCCAGGGATTAGTTTGGTGGAACTCCTTTGAACTCTCTCTGTGGTAAGGAGATCATTTCTTATAAAGGAGAGAAAACCTGTGGACAATGCCCCAAATACTGCCTCAATAAATCTCTCAGGGATGATCACATTAATTACTTTCCCCCACTTCGCCGTCTCCATTTCCTTCTCATGGCGTAAAAAGCATCATTCTCTATATATTGCCACTGATGCGAAATTTATATCTTCCTTACATCTGTATGTCAGTGTCAATAAAACCAGCACCAGAGGTGCCGATCGAGATGGACATCACTCTCGGGGACAGACTCAATGAGATGGAATACACCTAAAATAAGGAATAGTCGCCTACCTGATGGAAATGTTCAGTAGCAACATGGGAAACAGGAAATAGAAGGGAGTTATCTTTCATTTTCTTCTTTTTCACGAGGCATATGAAGCCCTAGTCAGACCAGTATGTTATCCCTGTCTTGAACTGAGTGGCTGGTTCAGCTGTTCCATTTGACAGTAAAAAGTAAACCACATTGTTGTGGGTTTGCAGTTACACGGAGACCTGACCGAGGAAGGATAACCCATTGCCTTCTTGAAAGGACATGACACAAGCAGATGGGCTTCTGTTTATTACAAATAATGATGGTTTCTTTTAAATTCCATCAACTTGCTTCATGAGGCATCAACAGATCATTATTCTGTGCCTCTGCATGAAGAGTCAATGACTTGAGCACCACGCACTATCCTCCTGTCTGACAGATTCTGTGGAGAGAGCAAGTTAAATATCTCAAGTACAATTCTTTTCACGTGGACATGTGGTTAGAAGGGACTTGAAACAGTTGAATCCAGATTTCATAGTGGCACAAATAAAGAAGTTTATTCAGAAGTTGTACTGAGGCTGACGATTAGACCGGGACATCATAATGGTGGTACTGGGCAGGATTGGTGAGTGGGGAGGATATGGAAATGTAGATCTGTGCAGGGCTCGGAGGATTATGGAGTTTGAGAACAGTCTGATTCCTTCTTGCATATCAGTGAGCAATTTATCAATAGTTATTTGCTTTGTAGAATTTATCAGGAAAGGAATTTTTGATTGCAAGTGAAGACACTGATTTCCCTTTTTCCAAAATTTACCTAACATGAGCAGAAACACAGTTCAGCCCGGTTTTATAGACAAAGAGAATGACTTACTAGGAACACCAACTATACCATTACTTCTGATACTATCTTCTCCCTCTCAAATTGCAGAATAAATTCAATCATATTGTGATTACTGCTTCCTTCGTGTTCCTTCACTTTAAGTTCTCTTACATAGTCTGCCTCGTTGACACAACACTAAACCCAGTATTGCCTATTCCTAAGTGGGCTCCACTGCTAACTGCTCCAAAAAGCCCTATCGAAGATACCCCACAAATTATTTTTCTTGCAAACCACTACCACCCTGATTTTCCCAGTACCCCGTGTATTGAAATCTCCCATGACTACTGGACTTTGCCTTTTCTATGCATCTTTCCTATCTCGTGGTGTATATTGTGCCGCAGCTCCTGACTACTTTTGGAATACTGAACATAACGCCATCTATGTTTCTTTATTCAACCTTTCAGTATACACTATTCGACCCACACTGATTTTGTGCCATCTGACCCTACTTTATGTCATTCATTCAGAACGTTATACAGTCATGGAGATGTACAGCATGGAAACAGATCCTTCAGTCCAACTCGTCCATGCCGACCAGGTTACCCAACCTAATCTAGTCCCATTTGCCAGAACTTGGCCGATATCTTTCGTACCCCTCCGATTTACATACCCATCCAGATACCTTTTAAATATTGGAATGGGACCTGTGTCCATCACTTCCTCCCACAGTTGTTTCCATACACACACCAGCCTGTGCATGAAAAAACTCACCCACAGATTCAATCAATAAGCACATCGACCTGGACCCAATATACCGGCCATTGCAATGGACAGCTGGAACTCACAACCGGAAGCAGCAGATTCAAACCACTATAAATGCCGGAGGAAAGATCACAGAAGCGCTTCACAAGAGGATGAGGATGGCACCTAGACAGGGGACGAAACGTCTGAAACACAAATTCCCAGCTCGGCGAACAGAACCACAACAACGAACACACGAGCTACAAATCTTCTCACAAACTTTGAATATTCTCTGTGACCAGGATTGAGAATCCTGAAGGTTGTGCTGCCTACCTGGTGCTTGCGTTTCGGATATGTCATCTGGGGTGCAGACGAACTTGGAGTGGGAGGGGAATGAGTCAGTGGCTAGGGTTCATGTAGGTAGCAACGGCTGGACAAGCAAATGACAATGAGAAGAGGACGGTAAATACAGAACTGAACTGTTATATCAGAATGCAAGGAAGAAATAATGTAAATAAGCTTGTGACTCATACACAAATTAGCATATATGACGTGGAGGGCATCACAGTGACATCACTGAAAGAGGATCAGGAGTGGGAGCTGAATATCCAAGGTTATTCATCCTGTCGAAATGATAGGAATGTGGGAGAGAGACAGATTTCTCTCATTAGTAAGAAATGGAATTGAATCGATTAGAAGAAATGAAATAATCTCAGATGGTGTAGAATCTGTGTCGTTAGAATTGGGGAATCAAAAAGGTGAAAAATGCAGTTGGAGTTATATACAGGCCACCAAACAGTAGTCAGGAGCTGGAGTGCAAGATACACAGGAGATAAAAAGATCTGTAGGAAAGGCAACGTTACAGTGATCATGTGGAATTTCATTATGCAGTTGGACTGGGAATTCAGTTTGATACTGGTTTGTCGGAAAAGGAATTTGTGGAATGTCTATGAGATGGCTTTTTGTAGCAGCTTGAACAGCCTGACTAGATGAGGGGATCGTTGGATAAAAGAAATCATAGGAGGCAGTGATCATAATATGATTAAACTTACTCTGCAATTTCAGGTGGAGAAGTTAGAATCAGAGGTAATGGTATTACAGCTGAATAAAGGCAATTACAGAGACATGAGCGAGGAGCTGGTAGCATTTACTGGGATACAGGCCCAGAAGGAAAAAAACGTGGACAAGCAATGACAGGAGATTTTTGGAGTAATTCAGGATGCACCAGAGATTTATCTTGAGGAAAAAGAGGCATGATAGAGAGAGGATGCATAGAAGCAAATGAGAACGCACATAATGTAGCGAGTGGCTGTTTGGGAAACCAGAGGATTGGGAAGCTTACAAAGACAAACCGGAGAGCAAACAAAATAAAATAAGGAGGGAGATTATTAAATATGGGGGTAAGCTAGCCACTAACATTAAGGAAGTCTGTACGAGCTTCTTTCAATGTACAAAGTACAAAAGAGAGGCCAAAGTAGACATTGAACTGCTGGAAAATGATAGTGGAGAGGTAGTAGTGGTGAACAAGAATAGGCCGAGGAACTGAAAAATTTGTTCACGGTGGAAGATACGAGTAATACCTTAACATTCAAGACAGTGAGGGGCCAGAACTGAGTATGCTGGCCACCACCATGGAGAGCGTGCTAGAAAAAACTGAATGACCAGCAGGTGGTTGATTATCTTGGACCGGATGGACTACATCCCAGAGATATAAGGAAGATAGCTGCAGAAGGTGTGGGGGGCAGTGGTGATCTTTCAGGAATCACGAGAGTAAGGAACTATGCCAGAGCTCTGGACACCCTCTAACGTGACACCCCATTGTAACAAGAGAGTGAGGAAAAAGACAAAAAATATCCACAATAAATAGCTTAACTTCGGTCTTGGGTATGATCCTGGAATCCATTGTGAAGGATGAGATTTCTGAATATTTGGAAGTGTTTGGTAAAATGGGACAAAATCACTTCATCAAGGGAAGGTCATGACTGACAAATCTGTTGAAATTATTTGAAGAGGAAATGAGCAGGCTTGACCAAGCACAGCCAATGGATGTTATCCACCTGGATTTCAAGAAGGCCTTTGACAAGGTGTCACACAGGAGATGACTGAGTATGATAAGGGCCCGTGGTGTTAGAGGTAAGGTAGCGGCATGAAATACTTGCGTGCCAAATAACATAAACAGCAAGGGACAGACAGAACTGAGCTATCCCACAATGAATGCATTAGATGTAAACAATGCAGTCCTCCGAGTCCGATCATGGATGGTGTTGGATAATTAAACAACTCACTGGAGTCTCCACAATTATTTCCATCCTCAATGATGGAAGAGCCCAGCACATCAGTGCAAAAGGTAAGGCTGAAGCTTTTTTCAGAAATCTTCAGTCAGAAGTTTCGAGTGAATTGTCCATTTCGGCCTTTTCCCGTGGTCCCCATCATTACAGATAGCAGTCCTCAGCAAATTCGATTGACTGATATCAAGAAACGATTGAAGGTACTGGGTCATGCAAAGACTATAACCCCTGATAACCTGCCGGCAATAGTTCTGAAGACTTGTGCTCCAGAACTTTTCGCTTCCCGAGACAAGCTGTTCCAGTACAGTTACAAACCGACAATGGGAAAGAAAAACAGTTCAAGTATGTTTTGTACATAAAATGCAGGACAACTTCAACCCGTCCCAATACCGCCTCATCAGTGTACTCTCCATCATCAGTAAAGCGATGAAAGGTGTCATCAATCGTGTTATCAAGCAGCACCTGCTCAGCAATAGTCTGCTCAGTGACGCCCCTTTTGGGTTTTGCCAAAGACACTCAGCTCCTGACCGAGTCACAGCCTTGGTTCAAACATAGAAAAAGGAACTGAATTCCAGCCCTTGACATCAAGGCTGCATTCTTTCAAATGTGGCATCAAGGAACCCCAGCAAAAAGGGTATCGCGGGCCAACACTTGTTATTGGAGTCATAACTGACAGACAGGAAAATGGTCATTGTTATTGTAGGTCATTCATCTCAGTTCCAGACCATCTCTGCAGTCGTCCCTCAGGATAATGTTGATATAGATTTGCTCCATGAACTGGAATGTTCATTTACAGACGTTTCATCACCATACTACGTAAAGTCTTCAGTGGCTATCCGGATGAAACTAGGTCCAAACATCTTCAGTGGCTTCATCAATGACCTTCTCTCCATCATAAGGTCTGAATGTGGATATTCGATGATGACTGCACAATGTTCAGCACCATTCGCAAATGCTCAGATACTGAAGCAGTCCGTGCCTAAATGCAACAAGATCTGGACAATCTCCAGACTTGGGCTGACAAGTGGCAAGTAACATTCGCTTCACACAAATGTCAGACAATGACCGTCACCAGTAAGAAACAATATAAACACTTGGTATTCAACAGCATATTTGTCACTACATTCCCCTTTCCACACCCTCTATCAATACACTTGGTGTTACCATTGACCAGAACTTCAGCTGGACTCGCCACATAAATATAAGAGCCGATCAGAGGCTAGGAATACTGCGTGAGTAACTCACCTCCTGTCTTCCCAAAGCAATTTCACCATCGACAAGGCACAAGTCAGGAGTGAGCTGGAATTCTCCCACTTGCCTGAATGAGTGCAGCCACAACGACACGAAAGAAGCTTGACACCATCCAGGACAAAGCAGCCCATTTGATTGGCACCACATCCACAAGCATTCACTGGCTCCACGACCAACGCTTAGTAGCAGCAGTGTGTACTATCTACAAGATGCACTGCAGAAATTCTTCAAAGATCCTCAGACAGTACCATGCAATCCTACAAGCACTTCCATCTAGAATGACAAGAGCATCAGGCTTTTGCGAACACCACCACATTCAAACTCCCCTCCAAACCAGTCAACATCCTGAGTTGGAAATATATCACAATTCTTTCACTGTTGCTGGGTCAAAACCCTGTAACTCCCTCCCTCATAGTATTGTGGGTCAATGCACAGGAGGTGGACTGCAGCGGTACAAGAAGGCAGCTCAGCACCACCTTCTCAAAGGGGGCAAACACGGACGGACAAGAAATGGTGGGCCCATCCAGCGATTCTCATATCCGAAAAAATATGGAAAAAGTTCGAAGTTGAGCGCCTTGATGGGACAAGTAGTCTGATTTGAACATGAACAGGAAAGCAGTGTTTCTGATGATGAACATTTTAGACCATTCTGTTATTAGAAAGGTGTTCAGTGTTCCATGACATATTGTTACTGAGCGCTGTGATAAATTGCACCTGTTTTGTTAAATTCAACAACAATAGCGTAACAGGATCAATCCTTCAAAAATACCAAACTGAAAATGACAATCATCATAGAGACTCACAGATAGCAGCTTATATTTAACATATATTTGCACTACTGACTGGCACTAAATTCTCCCACCATCCATATTACAGGGGTTACCATTGACCAGAAGGTGAAGTCAAATCAACGTACATATACAAGGGTTACAAGAGCAGGTCTGAGACTTTCAACTCTGCACTGAATAATAGACTGTATGACCATAAGGGCATGAGATACAGCAATAGATTTAGGCTATTCAGCCTATCTCTTCACTCTGAAACTGCAATTTTGTCGTAGTCTCTAAGACGAATGGAAATGTCTTCTATACTCTAACTGTATAAATCTTTGCAGTAGTCGGTCAGCTTCAATCAGATGCGCCCTCCCCCCCCCCGACACATTCTTCTAAATTCCATTGAGTACAGACACAGAGTCCTGAACTGCCACTCATATGACAAGCCATCATTCCCAGGATAAATCATGTCCAACACCCGTAGATCCTTCCCCAGAACAGCTCACAATACTCCAAATGCCGTCTAACCACATTGCATTACATTCTCAGGGGTATGTCTCCGCTTTTCTATTCTCACTCTCTTGAAATGAATGCTAACATTGCATTTGATTTCCTAACTGCCAATTGAACCTGCGCATTAACTGTAAGAAAGGGCGAGGACTCAACTCCTTTTGTGCTTCAGATTTCATGAAACCTTTTAGAACATAGTGTCTGCCTGTATTCCGCCTACTGAAGTGCATAATCTCGCATGTTCCCACATGGTGTTCCATCAGCCATGTGTTTTCCCAGTGTCCTAAACTGTCCAAGTCTTTCTGCAGCCTCCCCACTTCCTCAATATCACCTGCCTATCCAATCATCATTGTATCATCTGCAAACCTCGCAAAACTTCCGTCAGGTCAGATGGTTCACGTAAATGGTACTTTCTGACTACCTGAGGACTGTCCACCATTGAAAAGGCACAACGCTCAAGATGCTTGACTCCATTTACGTTTAAGCAGTGGCTTGACTGGAATTACACCTGCAAAGTCTTCACTCCTTGCACCACTGGCAGGGACACCCTGCTCACCATTTTATTATGAATTTAGCCCATTATGGTGAAACAGAACTTGATGGCGCACGATCCCAGTCTATTAATGGCAATCTGTCTCAATGCTGACTGTGTGGTGCTCACAACAACCAATGTCATTGTGTGTTGAAGACGACAGAGAGAGGTGTGGGGAGGGAATGGAGATCATAAATGACTGTGTGACTGTCACTGAGGGCTGACACATCCGCGAAAGCCGCAGATGTACCTGTGTCTGTTGTCACCGCTGCAGGCAAGGTCAGTCTTTCAGTGAGTCAAATCAAAGAAACTGATGGGCCTGGAGAGTGTTCCTGGTTGAGCATTCAGATCCTGTTTGTACCAACTAGCAGAGATATTCACATACAACTTCAGCCTCTCCCTCAAGAAGCCGAAGTCGAAACCTGATACAAGAAAGCCATCATCAACCTCGTGAGTGAGAAAGCACATGGAACGTGCCCTTATAGACGATGAAGTGCTTTGAGAGGCTGGTTATGGCCTACGCCAACTCCAGTCTCCCAGCCTGACCTGCTGCCCTATAATGTGCCGACTGATGTAATGGGTTCAACACAGATGCCATACCCGAGCCTGCACGCATCCCTGGAACATCTGGACAACAAGGATACCTACACCAGACTCCTGCTCATTGACTAAAGCTCCACCTTCAAAATTATTATCCCTTACAGACTAATCCCAAAATTCCACGACCTTGGTCTCGGTTCGATCCTCTGCAACTGGCTCCTAAGTATTTTGACCCACAATCGTGAAGATAGGTAAAATCACCTCCTCCACAATAATAATCATCACTAAAGCTGCTGAAGGATGTGTTCTCAACATCCGACAATACTCCCTGTACACCCACGGCTGTACCCTCAGCCCACTACTGTCCTCCCTGTACACCCACGGCTGTGCCCTCAGCACCTTACTGTACGCCCTGTACACCCACGGCTGTCTCCTTAACCCCCCACTGTCCTCCATGCACACCCACGTCTGTGCCCTCAGCCCCTTACGGTACTCCAGCTACACCCACGGCTGTGATCTCAGCCCCTTAGTGTGTTCCCTGTGCACCCACGGCTGTGCCCTCAGCCAACCTCTGTACTCCCTGTACATCCACGGTTGTTTCTGCAGCCCCTTAATGTCCTCCCTGTACAACCACTGCTGTGCCCTCAGCCCCCTACGTACTCTCTGTACAGCCACGGCTGAAATTCCAAATTCCAAACAACGCCAGCTACAAGTTCGATGATGACATCACTATAGCAGTACGGATATTAAACAACAACACGTCAGAATGTAGAAAGGCGATAGAGAGCTTGGTGGCATGACCTGTTGATAATGACCTCTCTCTCTCAACGTAAAGGACTGATCACTGACTTTATGAAGAAAGGAGGGGAACACACCCCATCTACATCAACCGTTTGTGGGAGTGCAGAGCATCAATTCCCTCGGAGTGATGATAACTCACAATCTGTCCTGAACTTCTCACATAGGTCCGACGGTCGGGAAGGTTCAACAATGCTTCTCCTTCCTGACGTGATACAGGAAAATCAGTATGTACTACTTCTACAGATGCACCATTGAGAGCGTATTGTCCCGGTGGATAGCAGCCTGGTATGGCAACTGCTCTACTCAGGACCGTGAGAAACTACAGAAGGTTGGGTGCACAGCTCTGACCAACACGGACTCTAACATCCCAACCATCGATTCCATTTACATGGCTCGTTGCCGCAGAAAGGCTGCCAACATCTTCCCCAGATTACTGAGGGAAGGGAGAGAGGAAATATCTGGGGTATTAACAGATATCCTTGAACACGACTGATGTCCCGGAAGACTGGAAAATTGTTAATCCCCTTGTTTAAGAAAGGTAGTAGCGATAATCCAGACAATTGTAGACCAGTGAGACTGATGTCAGCGGTAGGGAACCTGCTAGAGAAGATACTGGGGGATAGGATCTACTCTCATTTGGAAGAAAATAGTATTATCAGTGATAGGAAACAGGTTTTTGTGCAGGGAAGGTCATGTCTTACCGACTCAATAGAATTATTTGAGGAAATGACAAAGTTGATTGATGATGGAGAGAAAGTGAGGACTGCAGATGCTGGAGATCAGAGCTGAAAATGTGTTGCTGGAAAAGCGCAGCAGGTCAGGCAGCATCCAAGGAGCAGGAGAATCGACGTTTCGGCCATAAGCCCTGAAGAAGTCCTTCCTGAAGAAGGGCTGATGCCCGAAACGTCGATTCTCCTGTTCCTTGGATGCTGGCTGACCTGATGCGCTTTTCCAGCAACACATTTTCAGCTCTGATGAGGGAGAGACTGTAGATGTCAAGTACATGGACTTCAGGAAGGCGTTTGGTATGTTTCCCCAAGGTCGGGTTATGGAGAAAGTGTAGTCACATGGTGCGCTAGCTACGTGGATAAAGAACTGACTGGGCAACACGAGGCAGAGAATAGTAGGGGAAGGGAGTTCGCAAAATGGTGAACTATGACTAGTAGTTCCATTTGAGATGTTTCTGGAAAGATACATGAATGGGAAGAGAGCAAATGGATACAGATCCTTGGAAAATAGGCGACAGGTTTAGGTAGAAGATTTGGATCGGCGCAGGCTCGGACCATCGAATGGCCTGTTTCTGTGCTGGAATGTTTTGTTCTAAAATTATCAAAGACCAATCACACCCCAGTAATGGTCTCCCACAACCTCTTCCATCAGGCTAAAAGATATGGAAGTTTGAAAACACAGAGCAGCTGGTTCATTAAAAGTTTCTTCCTGACTGTTATTAGACTGATGAATGTACTCTCTAATCTCAGATAATACTGATCTTGTTCATGTTGACCGTGCCTCGCGCACGCCGTGTGCAGCGTAACCTATATGCCTCACAGACATGTTTTATAGCCATCGTTATGCACATCCTTGCTAACTATGATCTGCCTTTACACCTTGTTACAGGTCATTGTAAACGCTCATCTTCCTTCCCCCAGCTCACTCCGAGCTCTCTCTGGTCCTCACCCCCAGCACCTCCCATTCCCATCCCCAGCTCACTGTGACCCCATCCCCAGCTCACTGTGACCCCATCCCCAGCTCACTGTGACCCCATCCCAAGCTCACTGTGACCCCATCCCCAGCTCACTGTGACCCTATCCCCAGCTCACTGTGACCCCATCCCCAGCTCACTGTGACCCCATCCCCAGCTCACTGTGACCCCATCCCCAGCTCACTGTGACCCCATCCCCAGCTCACTGTGACCCTATCCCCAGCTCACTGTGACCCCATCCCCAGCTCACTGTGACCCCATCCCCAGCTCACTGTGACCCCACCCCCAGCTCACTCTGACCCTATCCCCAGCTCACTGTGACCCCATCCCCAGCTCACTGTGACCCCACCCCCAGCTCACTCTGACCCTATCCCCAGCTCACTCTGACCCTATCCTCAGCTCACTGTGTGCTTTGTCTCTCACTATTTCTCTCACACTATCTGTTTCCCTGTCTTTTCCTTCTCTCTGTCTTTTTTTTCCTTCCCTGAACTTACTATCTCCCCTTTTCCCTGTCCATGTGACTGTTTGTTTCTTGTTTTGTTTCCTTTCTCTGTTTTACTGACTGTCATTCTGTTTCCCTCGCGGTGTTCTCTCTCTGCTTATATGTGTCTGTCTATTTCTCCCTCGTTGTGATGGTGATGGCGTCTCTATTCGTTTGAAGCATGTGATGGCTCTTTGGTTGGATGTTGGCAATAAAATAAACTCAATTGTGTTTTGGTGTCTTGGACATAATTTAAATTTATTGGTTAAATTTCAATTGTTGTCAAAATAGCAACCAGAACTTGGATCTCCATTGAACGATCAATTCTTACATCTAAATATTTTGGAACTGCCTTCTCCCAGTGCTCTGCATACTGGCAACTGAAAGCATTCTATTCATGTGCATAATATTGTGACGGTAACAGCTCTTCCCAGGACCATAAGAAACTACAGACGGTTGTGTGCACAGCCCAGACTATGATGGAGGACAACCTTCCATCCATTTATACTTCTCATTGTCAGTGAAAGGCTGGCAGCATCAAATATCTCTCCAAAACCGGTAATGATCTCCTACAACCTCTTCCAAAAGGGAGGAGATACAGAGGCTTAAAAACATGGACCAGCATGCTCAGGAACACCTTCTTCTCCACCGTAGTTACACTGGCAAAATGAAGTCTCTAACTTTTCAAATAATATTAATCTTGCAAAAGTCAGTCTTGCTTTGCACACCTCCTGTGCAACTGTCACCTTGAGTGCCTCACTCTGTCTAAGTGCCATTGAGGCTCAAGGTCTTCTCAAGGGCAATCAAATAAGTGAAGTAATGCTGGCCCAGCCATCGATACCTATATCCCATTAATAAATATAAGAGATGACGACGCACAGGGAAGACAGACAGTTCGGATCAAATCGCTATAAACATGATCTTAGATATATATATTTTCCCTGAGTATCTGAAAGTAGAGTGTTCCTACAAAACCTTTCATAAGCTGATATGGCGTTAAGTGAAATAGCATTAATTTATGTGGGAAAATAAATCATCTTTCTTGGTATAAGGAAAATCCTCTTCGGATTTCTTTTGTTTGCGAAAACAGGACGTAATGGAGGTTTTTTGGAAAGGGAAGTGGCAAAATGCGAATATTTGAAAACCGTGGTATACATGTACCGACATGGGCATGGTATTCAGGAAGAAGGGAAAAGTTAAAAATAAATGAGTTGGATCTCACATTTCCTTTCCATCCCAGCTGATCATCATTCCCTTTGTTTGCTCTTTTTCTTCTATCTCTCTCTTTCTCTATCGATTTATCTCACTCCTCCTGCCCTTCAAAGCAGACTTCCCTGTCACCAGCATTATGAACACTATGTTCCAACTGGTTTCAGTTCTGGAAAGCTCCCAGCACTTTCTGTTCTTTGCCTTGCATTTCTTATGCAATTTCAGATCTCCAACATCTTCTTTTATTTGGTTTAAGCTTCTAATTTGTTATTCCATGGGAAATCGGCATCTCTGCCAGGGCAGCATTTGTTAATCATCAATAATTGCCCTGATTATGAGGCCATTCCACAAGCCAATATAAAAGAAAGCACATTGATATGGGTCTGAAGTCACACTTAACCCAGAGCGGTTAGTAACATTAGAATTCTTTAAAGGCATCAGTGAAACAGCAAGATTCTCGGACAAAATCTGGGTTTTATGGTTGTTTTTCGTGCAATGCACTTTATTCGAATTCTTACAATTTTTTATTGAAGTTCTGCCATCAGCTGTGGTAGGACTTGAAACAAATCGCTTGAAACAATGTCTTTCGTTGAATAAGCTTTGCTCCTGAATTACATCCAGCGACATTCCTACTCCGATAAATTGTCTTAATCATGAAGTAACGTCCGAGACAAGAACAATTTTGTGATTGAAATCCTTGTAACTGGAAAAGTGGCCAGAAGAGAGCTTGAAACATAAAGTCTGAATTTTACCAACGTGCAGACAATGGTTTGTTCAGTCACAGCACTGACGGAGAACTGGGGATATTATGAGCTGGTAGTGGACAGGATTCGTGACAGAGAGAACACGAGACCTAAATCAATTCAGGCCCAAAAGGGATCTTGAGGTTGCCCACAGTTCTGTTCTCAGACGTTTGTAAAGGAGTGATCTGCATTTCAGATGAATGGAGACTGCAATTTAAATTAAAGATAATAGTTTCTTTCTTTGACAAATAGAGATAACAGCAATTGCAATGAAGTTCAAAATCGTTTATGGGATTAATGAATGGACAGAGGTAGAAAACACCAACAATAGCGAGAATAGGTTCGTAACACACCCTTCACCCCGCCCAAAATAATGATCAGTACCGCTAATATCCGATATGGTAGAAATTCCCAACAGAGAAAAATTTTGAAAAGTCCCAAGGAAAGCCTCCTCTCCATTGGTTTAATCAACCAGTCCATTATTCTCAGATTCAAATCTGTCTGTGCAGCTGCTGATCTCGGTTACTGTTGGAGCTGATACGTCTGCTCCTACACTGGGATAGCGCACTGAGTGAAGCCCCTCACCAATAGGAGAGGGAAACCCTCCAGTGACACAGTTACAATGCATGGAGACTGACAACAATCACAGTCACTGAGGAAAAAGTTCTAGCTTTCAATACAGCACATTCAGTTCACAATATAAATGGACTGGAGTGGATGCTGACATCGCTGGCTCTTGGTCACATCTCCCATCACTAATTGTTCTCGTGAAGTCAGTTGTGAGGGAGAATGATGGATGTTTTCTTTTCGCAGGCTAGCTGATTCTGCTCGGTTGTACGTTTGCAATGCTGTCACCATCTTTCCCAGAATCTCCGCCCCTCCACGAAAAAAGAAACACAATCAGGACGTTGTTACTGTGCTGATCTCTCCTCCACGTGAAGAAACGCCAGCCAACACACTGTCACTGGGTACAGTTGCTCTGCACATAGACAGGAAGTGTGATTTTCTCTGAATGTTCCTCTCCCTGCTCTAATAAAGAAACGTTGGACCTTTCATTCATAATATGCTTGAGTAATTAATTTATACAAATGGACAAACATTTTAATGCAGTTTTATTTGCTATAAGGCAGTAATTGTTACGCTTTTTCTCCTCAGTCCCAAACCAAAAGTGAACTTATTCATTTAGACTTTTGAATTCATGAGTGAGGTTTGGCTGGGAGATAGGGCGGAATGGGGGCAGTGGCTGTGGAGACTGCATGGGGAGTACGATGATATTCCACATGTCATCAACACTCTTAACGTCAGATAGAATTAAATATAGTTCACAACAAGGATAGTTGATTTTTATATACACACCATTTAATCATTGGGAATACAGATTGAGTAGGGTCACCGCACCTGAAGCATTAACATTGATTTCTCTTCATAGCTACTGCCAGACCTGCTGAGCTTTCCCTCCAACGTCTGTTTTTGTTTGAGGTTGATTATATTGTTCATATCTTGCAGGATGCTTACAATTAAAAACAGATACTAATAACAAAATGTGCAGGGCTATGGGGACAATACAGCAGAATAATAGTAGAGATATCGCTCATTCCAAACTGGAAGAGACAATGGGCTAAGCTTTCACCACCTTTGTTCTAATAATTCTATGTTATGCATTGAAAACATTTGTAGAGTGGGGAGACAAGCTTGTTCAATGAAGGACAAAGAATGTTCCTTCATCAATAATCTATCCCTATTATTTCATGAAGTTCAGCTGCCTCTAAAATATATTGTAAAAAATAGATCTCCTGAGATTTTTAGGATGTTCAGAATTGTTTTTATTTTCTATCTTAAAGAAGAAGCAGATTTCGGTTGTAATTCAGGTGTCACAGGAATACCAACTGTAAGAGAACGAGAAATGACGACATTGCCCAAATATTACCAAGTTCAATGTGTAGACCTGTCAAGAAACATGAAATATAGAGATAATGGAAACATGAAATATAAACAGAAATTGCTGGAGAAACAAAGAGATGAGGAAGTATCTGTAGAGAGCAACAGAATTGACATATTTCATATGATGTGACACTGTTCTGAAAAGTACTATTAGAATCAAAGGTTAATTTTTTGCATCTCTGCTCAGATGTTGCCAGATTACTGAGTTTCGCTCCAGCTCTTTTGATTTCTTTCTTCTTTCTGAACTGTGACAAAGTGTCTGATCTGAATGATAACAACAAAGTTGTTATCTCAGTTGAATCTTGAGTAATTAGTTATGGACATTAAATGAGAAATTACAAAGTTCCTCTGTTTGACAGTGCTCTAAATATCGATGACGTATTGTATTGTGAAAACTTGCGATGAAAATGTTGAAACAAAACAGAAGTTGCTGCAACTGCTCAGTCGGCCTGGGAGCATCTGTGCAGAGAAATCAGAGTTAACGTTTCAGGTCCAGTGACTCTTCCTCAGAACTGATGGTAATACCGAAAATGTTGGTTTCAATGCAGAAAAAACTGGATGGTGAGATTGGATGAGAAACCATCACTATTCAAGATAATCGGGATCTGGAATTCATTCAAAATTAAGAAAGGATTTCTTGTACTCTCTCTTCTATCACTTGGTCCTTGTTCAGGTTGTACATGTACTATATATTTCTAAATCTCCATCAAGTGCAGACGACATGTTTTTTTTTCTCCCCTACTGTGGCGTTTCAATATTTTTGATTATTTTCCCGTATGTATTTGCTTCCAATTTAAGGTGGATATGAGAACATGGCTTGACCTTCTGCAGTTTGCCCATAATATAGAATTTAAGTGAATATTTATCCCCATCACACCCGTTGATTTAAACAAACAATGCATGATTCCACGTCCATCCTGCAGATGAAACATTTCGTCAGCTCTGGCTATTGCAGGGAATGTTAAAAAGAACAGTGCCACACAAAATGCTAATGTTCCAGCCAAAGATGCCAAACACAGTTTATCCTAATTTATTTCCAAGGTTTATAAATAAAACATGCAGAGGGGTGGAGTGTAAAATGTGAATTCAACTCTGTGTCGAAAATGCTATTTTTGGCTCCCTCATAAAATGTGTTAATTAATTCAGTCATAAATTCACCAAAATAGGGAAAGCAAGAAACTGGAATTGTCAAATAATCCTCTGAATAACATCTGGAGAACAGGAAGGAAATCACGGTTTATTTGTGATATTCAGAAATGACGATTGTGAGAATGTGGAGGTGGGGAGCAGTGAAATGATGACCAATGTTGTGGATGACACAAAGATGGGCTGGGTGGATCACAGTCAGGAGGGAAGTGTTAGGATATAAACAAATTATTCAGATAGCCAGATCAATGGCCAGATGTAATTTAACACCGATAAATTGGAAGATGCAAGTCAGAGGTAACAAGACAAGTAAGTACTCAAAATTGAGTATGAAAGAGGAGGGCTAAATTTGCTCGTTTTTTCTTTGCAGCAGGAATGGTTGAGGAGGGAATCTGGTACAGGTATACAAGAGCATAAGGGGTTTGGAGAGGATGAACAGACAGCAGCTGTTTTCCTCAGTCAAAGGATCAAAAAATAAAGGACACACTTTTAAAGAGAAAGGGAGGGTTTTGAGAGAGGATTTGTGGAATGTGTATCGAACTGAGAGGGTAGCCTGAATCTGGAATGCGTTGTCTCGGAAGGTGGTTGAGGCAGGTAACCTCACAAACGTTTAAAAAGCCTTTGGATGTGCACTTGCTGGCACAGGCGTGATGAGCATGTTTTTCATTGCATGATTCTTTGCAGTGGCAGCCATGAACACTCTGATATATTCTGAAAAAATTAGCAATGGTGTTTGCTGCTTTGTTCTTTTGCCTGTACTCAGTAAGTTTCTGTACTACAAAGCAGCAGCATCTCATGCCGCTTCAGCACTTACTCAACCAAAGTCAGCCCAGCCATCTCTGGGAACATCCAGGGTAATTCACATGCACTGTGCAAGCATTGGCCAACAACAGCACTGACACTATTCTTTGCCCCCATTATTATAGTTACAGCCATAATTTGAACACAGCTTTTCCTCTATTATAAAAAACACCTCTAGCAATAAGGATGTTGTTTCGCTGAAGCATAATAAATTATTTCCCATGTATTCACTTTGACAAACAGCAAGTTTTCCTGTGTTTTTTTTCTGCCAGTTGTTTCTCACAGAATTCCCCACCCCACCCTCTTTCCATTTTATCATTTTCTTGTGCACTGTCTCTCTGCTCAATACACCTCACTCCCTCACATCCCCCACACTCTCCATCCTTATTTATTAATCCCTGAAAAACTTGCGCCTAATCTCTATAATTCATTCCAACACCCAACTCACATTTTGGACTGATTTGTTTCCTTCTCTCGGCATGGTCATTAGACTGGCCGTGCCTGATGTCCTATTCACCTCGACCTTCTGCTCAGTTCCTGATCTGCTGCTTTGGATCTCACTCTCCTGGGTTATTCAAATCCATCTGACTTGCACTAGCACACCTCCCGACAAGGAAGTTGGTGCTCGTCCAGTTAAGATACAACCTGTATTCTTTGTACAGATTATCGCGTGTCTTGGAAGAGATCGCAATGATCCAACAATCTGAAATCCCCACCCTTGAACGACCTTGTTAACAACGTGTTAAGAGATACTGCCTTCCACATCCATCCCTCTTTTCCACATGGCACGGGGACTAATCCAGAGATTATAGAGGATGGTTTTCTCTCTCTGTCTCTGCCTCTCTCTCCGTCTGTCTCTCTCGCCCTCTCTCTCTCTCTCGCATCCACCCACCCCCCAAAAAAAACACACACACATTCAGAAGACAGACAGACAGACACCAAATTACTTTGCAGAAGAATACAAATAACCTTAAAATAATGGGAATGATAACTGGAATTAAGAATTTAGTTAAAGGGAGGATGAGAGAAATTGCTCTTCTTCTGGATATCAGTTTGCTCGCTGAGCTGGAGAGTTCATTTTCAGATGGTTCATCACTGTACTAGGGAACATGATCAGTGAGCCTCTGGTGAAGTGCTGGTGTTATGTCCCACTTGCTATTTATGTGTTTAGGTTTCCTTGAGTCAGTGATGTAATATCCAGTATTGGTGATTTTATGACCGGTTCTTTTTCTCAGAGAGTGTTAGATGGAATCAAAATCGATGTGTTTGTTGATAGAGTTCCGGTTGGAATGCTCTGCTTCTCGGAATTCTCGTGCGTGTCTCTGTTTGATTTGTCCTAGATGGACCCAGTCGAAATGGTGTACTTCCTCATCTGTATGTAAGGATACTAGTGATAGTGGGTCATTTCTTTTTTTCTGGATGGCTGTTGTTCATGTATCCAGGTGGCTAGTTTTCTGCCTGTTTTTCCAATGTAGTGCTTGTTACAGTTCTTGCAAGGCTTATTCTTCCTGGAGGAGAACAGACAATTTTGTGAACTTATAGCGGTGCTCAAAAGTATGAAATAAAGTTGTAGAGTAAAACAGGAAAACTCTGTTTCCATTAGTTGGCATTACAGCATCAAGGAGTTCTAATCCCAAGATTGTCAACAAAAGAACCAGGTTTGAGATAAGGAAAGACTTCTTTATTGAGAGAGTTGTTAGGATTTGGAAAGGACTGCCTGGGAGAGTTGTGGATGAAGATCAAAAAGAGATCTGGATATGTATTTGGAAATATGAATTTAACAGGCTGCAGAGATAAGGCTAGCAAATGGGAGGGGCTTTGGAGACATTCCTGGAGCTGATGCACACACTCTACCATGTGTCCGATGTGAATAAAAGTCAGTATACGATTATTTCCCATTGTAAATGCTCGCACATATCTGATTATTTAGTGCAGCATAAGCATTTAAAATGCAAGTATTGCAAGACCATCTTCATGATATAGTCTAATTATTGCTCAGAACATTAATATTTTAAATGTTGAATTCCAAATACGAAAACAAATCTGTCATTGCTTTGGCACAAGTCTCTTTGAAAAGGTCTGACTTTTCACTCACACGATAATATGTTTATTGTTTTTGTTCACTGTCTGCATTTCAAATTAAATAACATTTTTTTCTAAAAATCAAACGTTTTCAAATTATTGTTCACTAAAATTTGATTGCACAAATCATTTATTTAGTTGAATATTCACAGTGCATGCTGAATTATAGCCATTTCTAATTCTCTGGCAAATAGCTGAAGCTTGTACATTTCAGTGAGAAATTAAACTGATTGGTTATGTATAAATGTATAAGAACGCTAATTCTATTTGATTATTCAATCGTTTGCTCACCCTGAACATGTAATCATTGAGAAGCCAACCACTTTCAAAATGTTGGAGTGACAATACATTGTTTTGAATCCTGACATTGTGTGTGTAATTCTGATCGCCAGCAGAGTTACATCCATGTTGTTTGTTCGAAATAAAATAACATGTACATTCTTTATTTCTGTGTTATAAAATCTTGACAGGTGTTTGTATTTTTGATCCATAAATATAGAATCAACCTAATTCTTTTCAGAGATTATAGTTCAGTTGAATAATCATAGTTGATGTCTTATTTTTGCCTAATTCACTCAACTTAGCAAACATCTGATTAATACATGGGTCAGCCAACAGATTGTATCTGAAGAAAAGAGCAGCAAATGACAAGTCAAGAATCACGTTAATAACTGAACTGGGCGGAGCCTGCCTGATGTAGGACACCACACAGACTGGCATTCAGGTGAATGGAACAATGAACAACATAACTGGAAGTTTTGGGCTAACGCCCCTCCCCAGCTTCCTGATCTTACACATATCACTCCCTCAAGCATTCAAAAATTGATAGGAATCCACAGGCTAGGTGAAACGTAAAACACAGAACAGTACAGCACAGTACAGACCCATCGACCCTTGATATCCTGCCAATCTTTTATCCTACTCGAAGATTAAACTAACTGACATACCCAGACATGCTGGTCCCGTGACAGGTACAGTGCACAGTCAGCCATTCTTACTTCCTGTTCTTTTCTGACGTGCAGCTGCCTTGAAATGTCTGTTCAAACCAAACAGATTGAATGAAATTCAAGCAGTCGAGACGACGTTCATGACTGTGTATTTCAATCAGGATTTAATGATGGATGAAATTCCAGAATAACATAATCAATGAATGAAAAACAGGGCAACACAAGAAATAGCAGTTGAGTACAACATATGGTTCCAAATAGGCCTCATGGTGTTACCAGATAGTGGAAATTCCATTCAATAATCTTTAAATATCCCTGGAATTATGAATCTACCTATGAAATTAAAATCATTGCCGATTTTTAGAAAAATCCATCTGGATCATTAATATCCTTCAATGAAGGAATCTTCTATCCTCACCTGGTCTGGCTGACATGCAAATCCCGACCCAAAGCAACGTCATTGACTCCCAATCGCTCCCTGAAATGGTCCAGTGAGTCATTCACATGGACCAATGGTTACAAAGTTTCAAAGAAATGAAACCAGCTGGACCACCTGGCATCAAACTGTGCACTGGAATAGTCAACATTAGAAACATCACTGTAGAACCTCCAAAGTCTTCCTTACTATCATCTAAGGGGTAGTGCCAAAACTGGGACAACTGCCTTACAGGCTATTCAAGCAACAGCCTGACATTCAAGCAACAGCCTGACATAGTCATCCTCACGGAATCATACCTTACAAAAATAACCCAGCCACCACCATCACCATCACTGGATATGTCGTGCCCCAAAGGCAGGATCGATCCAGAAGAGGGGGCAGCTCAGTGAGATACAGTCGGTAGGTAGTTGCTCTGGGAGTCTCCAGAATTGACTCCAGTCCTAATGAAATCTCATGGCTTCAGATTAAACATGGACAAATAATTCTCTTACTGATTACCACGGAACGTCATTCCTCATCTGAATCAGTGCTCCTCTATGTTAAACAACACTTGGACAAAGCACTGACTGAGGCAAGGGCACAAAGCGTATTCTGGCTGGGAGATTTCAAAGTCGACCACCAAGAATGGATTGGCAGCAGTGCTATTGATCACGCTAGTCGGGTCCTAAAGGACATAGCTACTAGATTGGGTCTGCAGCAGGTGGTGAGGAAAAGAACAGGAGGGGAAAAAAATCAAACATGACCTCATCCTTACCAATCTACCAACTTCAGACGTATCTGCCCATGACAGTATCGGTAAAAGTCTCGTGGTCAGGTTCAGAATAAATTCTATTGTGTTGTGTGGCACTATCACCATGCTAAATGGCACAGATTTCGAAGAGATCTAGCAACTCAAGACGAGCATCCATAAGACACTGTGGATCATTAATAGCAGCAGCACTGTACTCCAGCACAAACTGTAATGTCATGACCCACAATATCCCCCCACTCAACCATCAACTCTGGTTCAATGGAGAGTGCAGGAGGACATGCCACGAGCAGAACCAGGAATATACAAATATAAAATGTTAATCTGCTGAAGCTTCCAAACAGAAATACTTGCGTGCCAAATAACGTGAACAGCAAGGGACAGACAGAACTGAGCTATCCCACAATGAATGCATCAGATTTAAGCTCTGCAGTCCTCCTAATCTGATCATAGATGGTGGTGGATAATCAAACAACTCACTGGAGTAGGAGTCTCCACAACTATCCCCATCCTCAATGATGGAAGAGCCCAGCACATCAGTGCAAAAGGTAAGGCTGAAGCTTTCGCAGCAATCTTCAGTCAGAAGTTTTGAGTGGATGATCCATTTCGGCCTCCTCCCGTGGTCCCCATCATTACAGATAGCAGTCGTCAGCAAATTCGATTCACTGATATCAAGATATGCTTAAAGGTACTGGATACTGCAAAGGCTATAACCCTGATAACCTGCTGACAATAGTCCTGAAGACTTGGACTCCAGAACTTCCCACTTCCCGAGACAAGCTGTTCCAGTACGGTTACAAACAGACAATGGGGAAAACCGCTCAAGTCTGTTCTGTACATAAAACGCAGGACAAATTCAAACCGACCCAGTAAAGTGATGGAAGATGTCATCAACAGTGTTATCAAGCAGCACCTGCTCAGGGACGCCCATTTTGTGTTCCATCAGGGTCACTTAGCTCCTGATCTCATCACAGCCTTGGTTCAAACATAGAAAAAGGAACTGAATTCCAGCCCTTGATATCAAGGCTGCATTCTGCCAAATGTGACACCAAGGACCCCAAGCAAAAACGGTATCGCAGGCCAACACTGCATTATTGGAGTCATACCTGAGAGACAGGAAGATGGTCATTGTTGTTGGTGGTCAGTCATCTCAGCTCCAGAACATCTCTGCAGTAGTCCCTTAGGATAAAGTTCCAGGTCCAAACATCTTCAGCAGCTTCAGAAATGACCTTCCTTCCATCATAAGGTCGGGAGTGGGGATTATCCAGGTTTGGGCTGACAAGTCGCAAGTACCATTCGTGCCACACAAATCCAGACAATGACCATCACGAATAAGAAACAACATAACCATTTGTTTTTCAGCAGCATCATCCCCACTAAATTTCCCCACTATCAAAATCCTGGGGGTATTATTGACCATAAACTCAACTGGACTCACCACAGACAAGTGCAGATCAGAGACGAGGAATACTGCGAGATTAACTCACCTTCTGACTTCCCAAAGCCTGTCCAACATTTACAAGGCACAAGTCAGGAATGAGATATAATAATCCTCACTTGCCTGACTGAGTGCAGCCCGAACAACACTAAAGAAGCTTGACACCATCCAGGATAAAGCAGCCCATTTGATTTGCAGCACATCCACAGGCATTCGCTCCCTTTCACCACGGTCGCTCACGAATAGCAGTGCGTAATATCTACTAGACACAATGCAGAAATTCTATAAAAATCCTCAAAGAGCTCCTTCCAATTTCACGAACACTTCCATGGAGACTGACAAGGGCAGTAAACTTTTGGGAACACCACCAACTTCAAATTCCCCTCCAAACCAGTCAACATCCTGATTTGGAAACATTTCGCAGTTCCTTCCCTGTTGCTGGTTCAAAACACTAGAATTCCCTCCTTAATCACTAGTGGGTCAACGCACAGCACGTAGATTGCACCAATTCGAGAAGGTAGCTCACCACCACCTTCTCAAGGGCAACTCGAGACGGGCAAGAAATTTTGGGCCCGTTCAGTGTTGCCCACATGCAAAAAATAATTTTTTAAATAAGTATTTCCAAGTCGAGCATCTCGATGGGACAGATTAACTGATTTGAACACGAACAGGAAAACAGTGAATATTTTAAACTTTTTCTGTCGTTGGAAAGGTGTTCCGTATTCGATGACATACTGTTGCTGAGTGCAGTGATAAATTGCACCTTTTTAGTTAAAATCAACAGTACTGGTGTAACAGGCTCAATCCTTCAAAATGACCAGATTACAAATGACAATCATAATAGAGACAATGTACCCCCACCAGGTAAGACTCACAGATAGTAGCTTACATTCAACCCATTAATGGACTACTGGCTAAACTGAAGCCTCCCACCATCAATTTCACAGGGGTTACCATTGACCAGAACGTGAAGTCAAATCAACTTATAATTACAAGAGCAGATCAGAGCCTTACAATTCTGCACTGTGCTGTTTAAGCATTGTCTCTCTGTCTCGTGGAAATATGTTCTACACACTGACTGTATCAATCTTTGCAGTAATCGATCACTTTCAATCAGATGCCCCCCCGCCCCGCCATTCTTCAAAGTTCCATCGAGTACACACACTGCCGCTCATATGACAAGCCGTCATCCCTCAGCAGTTCACAATATACCAAATGCCGTCTGACCATTGCCCATTACATTCTCAACAGTATGTCTCCTCTCTTGTATTCTTCTTCTCTTGAAATGAACGTGAACATTGCATTTGCTTTCGTAGCTGCCAACTGAACCTGCACATTAACCATAAGGGAGGACGAGTGCTTCAAAGTCTTTTTGTGCTTCTGATTGAATGGATCCTATTAGAACAGCGTGTCTGCCTCTATTCCGCCTATCAAAGTGCATAATCTCACACGATTCCATATTGTGTTCCATCAGCTACATGTTTTCCCACAGTCCAAAACTGTCCAAGTCTTTCTGTAGCCTCCCCACTTCCTCAATATCATCTTGCCAGCAAACCATCACTGCATCATCTTCAAACTTAGCAAAACTGCCCTCAGCTCCTTTGTCCAATTTGTCCAGATATAATACATTTCCTGGCTCCCTAAGGACTGACCACCATCTACAAGGCACAACACTCAAGGTACTTGACTCCATTCATGTTGAAGCAATGGCTTTAGATGAATTACACCTGCAAAGTCTTCACTCCCTGCTCCACTGACTCTCAGTAGAAGCACACCCTGCCCCGTTTTGTGGTGAGTTTACTCCATTATTGTGCACAATCCCAGTCTATTGATGGTATTCTGTCTGGACAAACTGTGTGTTGATGACGATGGAGGGAGGTGGGGGAAGGAATGTCTATGATGAATGATTGTGTGACTGCCAGGATGAAACCTGCCCCGACAGCCTCGGATGTATCTGTGCCCACTGTCACCGCTGCAGACGTTATCAGTCTTCCTGAGATGCAAGGCAAGGGAAGCGACAGACCTGGACGATGTTCCCGGCTGTGTACTCTGAGCCTATGAGGACCATCTGGTAGAGGTATTCATTTACAACTTCAGCTTCTCCCTCTTACAAGCTGAAGTCCCAACCTGCTTCGGGAAGACCACCATCATCCTTGTAAGTGAGAAAGCACATGTAATGTGCCTTAATGACTACCGCCCAGTGGCTCTGACCTCAATAAACATGGAGTGATTTGAAAGGCTGGTTATGGCCCACATCAGCTCCAGTCTCCCAGCCTGACCTGATCCCTTATAATTTGCCTACTGATGTAACAGGTCCAGAACGGATGCCATACCCCGATCCCTGCACTCATCCATGGGACATCTAGACAACAAGGACACTTACACCAGACTCCTGCTCACTGACTAGAGCTCCACCTTCAACATCGTTATCCCCTCCAGACTGACCTCAAAATTCCATGACCTTAGTCGCGGCTCCGCCCTCTGCAAATGGATCCCCCAGTTTCAGACCCACAGACCACAATCTGTGAAGAGAGGTATCTGCACCTCGATCACAATCACACTCAACACTGGATACCGCAAGGATGCGTCCTCAGCCCCCTACTGTACTCCCTGTCCACACACGGCTGTGTCCCTCAGCCCCCTACTGTACTCCCTGTCCACACACGGCTGTGTCCCTCAGCCCCCTACTGTACTCCCTGTACACACAGGCTGTGTCCCTCAGCCCCCTACTGTACTCCCTGTCCACACACGGCTGTGCCCTCAGCCCCCTACTGTACTCCCTGTACACACACGGCTGTGTCCCCCAGCCCCCTACTGTACTCTCTGTCAACACACGGCTTGTTGCCAAATTCCAAACAACGCCACCTGCAAGTTCGCTGATGACATGCCCACGTAAATATAGGTACCCCCTGCTTTTCGAAAGTTCGCTTTTCCCCGCTTCCCTTTCCAAATGACCTACATTAGGACCTGTTTTCGCTAATCAAAAGAAATCCAAAGAGAATTTTCACTTTTACGAAGATTGCCGAAATTTTTCCCATACAAATGAATGCTTCTTCACTTTACACCATATCGGCTTGTGAAAGGAACACTGTACTTAAAATCGCAGACCAGTTACCATGTCACACGAATAGAATGCTTTCAGTTGCCAGTATGCAGAATAACAGTAAGAGATACAGCTCATTCTAAGCTGGAAGAGACAAGGGTTGAGTTTCCGCAACCTTTGCTGTAATAATTCAGTGATATGTATGGAAAGCCTTTGGAGGGGGTGGGGGTGGGGGCGGTGGTGTGGGGGGTGGGGGAGACAAGCTTGTTCAATGAAGGACACAGACTGTTCCATCAACAAAAATCGATTCTTATTATGTCATGAAGTTCAGTTGCAATGAAAAGTGTTTTAAAACAAAGTGGTTTTCTGAGTTTTACAGGATATTCAGAAACATGTTATGTTTTCCCTTTGAATCTTATTTAAGAAACAGATTTCGGCCTTAATACACGTGTCACAGACACACCAACTGTAATATGACCACAGTGTCCAAATACAACCAAGCTCAGCATATGGACCTGTCAAGTAACATGAGATAAAATGATATGCAAGCATGAGATACAAACTGAAAATGGTGGAGAAACGAAATAAAAACATGAAGAAGTATCTGCAGATAGAAACAGAGTTAACATATTGATTATGATGTGAAATTTCTGAAAAGTCAAAGGTTAATTCTATGCATCTCTGCACAAATTCTGCCAGATTTGTTGAGTTTTGCTCCAGCTCTTTCGATTTCTTTTTCTTTTTGAACTGTGAAAAATTGTCTGATCTGAACGATAACAGCAAAGCCTCTGTCTCACTTGGATCTCGAGTAATTTGTTATGGACATTAAATGAAAAATTACAAAGTTCCTATGTTTGACAAGGCTCTAAATATTGATGACGTATTGGATTGTGAAAACGTGCCATGAAAATGTTGAAAAAAACAGAAGTTGGTCCTAAAGCTCAGTAGGTCTGGCAGCATCTGTGAAGAGAAGTCACAGTTAACGTTTCGGGTTCAGTGACCCTTCCTCAGAACTGATGGGAGCTAGGAAAATGTTGGTTGATATGCAAAAGGGGCTGGACAGCTGTTAATGGAGATTGTTAGTGGCTAAACATAGAGGGTGTGCAATGGAAGGCGATGTGAGAACTAGGCCTGGTGTATTATTGGTCATGGGCGAGGGCATTGGAGAGTTCAGGGCCGGAAATTATTGAACTTGAATTTGAGTCTGAAGGGCTGTAGGGTCTTCATACGGTAAATGAGGCGTTGTTCTTCCAGTTTGCATAGATTTTTCCTGGAACACTGCAACAAGCCTGACATAGAGATATTGGCCAGGGAACAGGATGCGGTATTAAATTGGCAGTCAACTGGAAGCTCAGGGTCATTTGTATAGGTACACTTTGGATGTTCAGTGAAGCGGTCACCCAGTCTACCGTTAGTTTCCCCAATGTGGAGAAGACCACATTGTGAGAAGCGAATCGAGGAGACTAATTGTGGGTAATGTTGGTAAGGTGCTGCTTCATCGGTACGGTGTGGTTGGGCCCTTGGATAGTGAGAAAGGAGGACAGAAGTGCGAACATGTTACACTTTCGGCAGGGGCAAGAGAAGTAGGCATGTGGTGGGGGTGTGGGTGGGGTAATGGGAGTGAATAAAGAGTGAACCAGGGTGTCCTGGTCCCAACAGAAGGCGGACAATTTTGAGGAGGAAAATATGTATCTGGAGATGGCATCTTGCTGGAGGTGGGGGATAATGGCGGCTGATGATCCACTTCATGTAAATGCTGGTGGGATTGTAGGCTAGGACAAGAGGAATTGTCGCGCTGTTGCAGGAGGGTAGAGAGACGGTGAAAATAGTAATGCAAAAGGTTGGTAAGACCTGGTTGAGGGCCCTCTTGAGAACAGTGCTGGGAAATTCTCAGTTGAGGAAGAAGCTGGAAATTTTGGAAATTGACATCATCAGAAGCAATGCGGTGGAGACAGAAAAAATGGTGGAATGGAGTGGAGTATTAGCAAGAAACAGGTTGTGAGGGTGTATACTCCAGGTAGCTGTGGGAGTCGGTTGGTTAATACTGGATATTAGTGGCCTGTAGATCCCCAGAAATGGAAACAGAGATGCCGAGGAAAGGAAGACATGAATCAGATAAAGACGAGGTGAAAGTGAGGGAGGGATGTAAATTGGAAGTGAAATCGATGTTTTTTTCAAATTCAGGACAAGAGAGAGAAGCAGAATCGATGATATAATCTATACATTGGAGAAAGAGTTGTGGATGGGTCTGGAATAGAAGTAGAACAGTGAATTGTCTACGTACCCCTTGAAGAAACAGATATGACTGGAGCCCACGTGAGTGTCCATGCACCCCCTCTGTGTGGCAGGAGTAGGCTGAAACAATGGGTCTGCCCGGGCAGTTCTGTTTGTGGATTTTCAGGAGAGATAAAAGTGAGCTCTGCTATCAGAGGACCATCAGCCTGTGGACCGTTAGGTTAGGGCAAGTACGGTGTGAATGACCAGATGAAATTTGGTCAATTATCATAGTTGATACAATGGCCTGATGTGCCACGGTCGGGTCATGGTCGGGTCCAGCAGGTGATATGAGGAGATAACTGAGAGCTGGCCCTCAGTCTCTGCAATGTAGAGGTCAGTCCACCAGACTACAGCAGCATCACCCTTACCAGCACAGGCTGAATAACAAAGTCAGGGTTGGATCAAATCACATGGCGTACAGCCTGTTCAGAGGGTGATTTGTTGGATTGGGTGAGGGGATGCAGAGAAATTAAGACAACCAATGTCACATCGAACATTGTCAATGAACAGATTGAGTTCAAGCTAACAGCCGAGGGAGAGGTCCAGGTGGAGGAAGAGTATTGGAGCTAGGCGAAGAGTCTGTGGAACAGGGAACAGAATCTTTGCCCAAAGAAATGGGCACCGAGGAGAAGATGGTGGGAGAAGAGTTCAACGTCATGCCGTACCCGAAATTCATTAAAGTCGGGGCACAGCGGGATGACGCTGAGACCATTGTTGAGTACAGAACATTCAATATCAGAGTGTGGAAGGGTAGGAGGGAGGGTGAAGATACAACAGGAGGTGCATTTGGGGGAGTGGATGCAGTCAGAGTGCAAGGCACGGGTGGGGAGTCAGGTTCCAAGGAGTCATAGGCATCTCTGTGTTATTGCATCTTGTGTGCCTCATATATCTGATGAGCATGGCGAACGAGCTGGAGAAAGAAATAGAATTGGGGAGTGGTGCAGCCTTGAGCCAATGAGATGTGATGCTTTTGCACAGATAAAATGTTGATATCACTGGCACTGCAATCACATGATCAGTCCTCAGGAAGAAACTGAATGAAAATGAACGTAATCTTATTGTAATGCCCTGATTTCATTGGAGTGACAATCAATCAGCAAAGCCTTACTTTTCTGAGATTTTAGACAAAACTGTGAAAACATAACAAATGTTGATGAAAATATAACAAAGGTCATCCATGGTTTTGGAAGGCATTAGCAAGGGCAGAGTTTATTTGTCATTCTCAAAAGCTCTGGGGAAGGTGTCATCGTTCAGTGAGGAAATTACCAGGACAGAATTTCCTCCGATTCCCATTGACCACTGTTTACTCAGCGTCCCTGATACCACATGAATCAAATACTACTTTGATGCAAAGGAAGTTACTCTGATTTCACCTCAAAAGAGGTAAACAGTTAAAATAATAAAAAGCAAAAGTGCAAAACACGGCTTGTTTGAACTATGTGCTCACTGTACTCACAATGTTCATGGGAAAACTGATGCATGGACTTCTGATTTTGAGGAAAGGTTCATCGTATTTGTGATGAGGCTGTTTGGTTGTGCACTGTGACACAGACACAGAAAGATACTCCACTTTGGACCATGGGGAACAAAACCATCCTGTTTACGGTGCATCAGACAGTGACAGACACATACTATTGTCTGTTCTGATTGGACATTGATCATCCCAATCTCAACATTTACTGATGATCAATAGCAGAACAGAAGCCAGCGGCTCCCATCATCCCAGTTGGAAAGCAAAAAGGGAATGCAATGGTCAGATGAAGTGGGAGTAATTGGGGAATTGGTGTAACTTACGGTGGGAGTGACAGAAGGAGGATGTGAATGGAAATCATCAGTGGAAGAGCATGTAGCAGCAGAAGGGGTAGTGCAAGGGAAGTAGGAGTGTGAGGAAAGAGTAGGACGAAGGAGGAAGAATGACGGATGAAGTTTTAGTGACAAGGAAAAACTTGTTTTTGGGGAAGCGGGATTGGGTGCGAAAACATCACTGTTCAGGAAAATCGAGATCAGGTTTCCATTCAAAATTAAGAAAAGATTTCATGTTCTTTCTTTTCTATCACTTGATTCTTGTTAAGATGATACATTTACTCTATCTTTCTGTATCAAGCGCAGAGGATTTTTTTTTCTTGTCTTGTGTGGTGTTTCAACATTTTTGATTTTTCTTTACAGTATGTATTTGCTTCCAATTCAAGGTAGACATGAGAATATGATTTGATCTCCTTCAGTTTGTCCATAACATATAATTTAATTGAGTATTTATCCTCATCACACTAGCTGATTTAAACAAACAATGAATTAGTCTGTGTCCATCCTGCAGATGAAAAATGTCTCCAGCTCTGGCTATTGCAGTAACTCCAAAAGGTTAATGTTCCAGCGCAAGATGCCAAACCCTAGTTCATCCTAAATTATTTACAAGCTTTATGAAAACAACATGAAAAGTGTAAACGGTGAATTCAACTCTGTGTCAAAACTGTTATTTCTGGCTTCCTCATAAAAGATGTTAACCAAATCACTCTGTAAATTGACCAAAATAAGAAAAAACAGAGACTGGAATTCTCAAATCTTCCTCTGAATAACATCTGGGAAACAGGAAGGAAATCACGGTTTGTTTGTGATATTCATAAATGACGATGGTGAGCATGTGGAAAATGGAGAGGTGCACGGGGGCAGTGGAATGCTGACCAATGTTGTGGATGACACAAAGCTGAGCTGAGTGGCTCACAATCAGGAGAATATAAATAGATTATTCAGATAGCCAGATCAATGGCCGATGAAATTTAACACTCATATATGTGGGATGATGCATGTCAGAAGTAATAAGACAAGTGAGTACTCAAACTATGAATGGGGAGGGCTAAATTTGCTCGTTTTTTCTTTGCAGCAGGGAAGGTTGAGGAGGGAACCTGCTACAGGTATACTGGAGTATAGGGGTATGGAGAAGATGAACACTCAGAAGCTGTTTCCCTTCGTCAAAGGGTCAAAAACACAGGAATGCAGTTTTGAAGTGAAAGACAGGGATTTGAGAGAGGATTTGTGGAATGTGTTTCGTACTGAGAGGGTGGTATGAATCTGGAATGCATTGTCTCGGAGAGTCGTTGAGGGAGGTAACCTCACAAACATTTACAAGGCCTTTGGATGTGCACTTGCTGGCACAGACGTGATCGGCCTTTAATTCGTTTCATGATTCTATGCGTTGTCAGCCATGAATGCTCTGATATATTCTGAAGCAATAAGCAACGGCAGTTGCTGGTTTGTTCCGTTGACTGGACTCAGTAAGTGGCGAGATTGCAAACCAGAATCATCTCATGGAGTTTCAGCCCTTTCTCCACCTCCAGCATCCAAGCCATTTCTGGGAACATCCAGGGTAATTCACATTCTCAGTGCAAGCATTGTCTAACAACAGCACGAGCATTTTTCCAGCTGTTTACCACCATTATTATAGATACAGCAATGTCATGGACACAGATTTTCCTTCAATATAATGCAGACTTCTAGCTATGAGGGTGCTATTTTTCTGAAGCATAATAAATTACTTCCCATATATTCACTTTGATAAAAAGCAAGTTGTCCTGTGTTTTGCTGCCAGTTATTTATCATAGAATTCCCCACTCCACTCCATCCCTTCAATATTTACCCTTTAATATTTTCTTGTGCACTGTCTTCCTGATCTCCCACACCTCAATCCCTCACATCCCCCACATTCTCCATCCTCATTTGTGAATCGCTGATAAACCTGAGCCTCATCTCTATCATTTATTCCAACTTCCATCTCACAATGTGAACTGATGTGATTCCTTCCCTCAGCATGGTCATTAGACTGGCCATGCCTGATGTGCTATTAATCTCGACCTTCTACTCAGTTTCTGACCCACTGCTTTGTTTAGTTTAAATCCATTCGGCATGCACGAGCAAAGCTCCCCAAAAGGATGTTGTTGCTCCTCCAGTTAAGATGCAATCTATCTTTATCGTACAGGTCCCACCTGGCCTGGAAGAATTTCGAATAATCCAAAAATCAACCCTGAACTACCTTTTAGCAACATGTTAAACTATACCGCCGACCTAATCCTTACCTTTTTTCCATATGGCACGGGGAGTAATTCAGAGATTACAGAGGATTGTTCTGTCTCTCTCTCACACACACATACACACACACACAATCAGACAGACATCATATTGCTTTGCAGAAGAATACCAATAACCTTATAAATAATCAGAATGATAACTGGAATGAGGAATTTATTTAATTAAAGGACGAGAGAAATTGCATTTCTTCTGGATGTCAGTTTGCTCACTGAGTTGGAGAGTTCATTTTCCGATGGTTCATCACTGTACTAGGAAACATTATCAGTGAGTCTCCGGTGAAATGCTAGTTTTATGTCCCACTTCCTATTTATATGTTTAAGTTTCCTTGAGTCAGTGATGTAATTTCCAGTATTGGTGATTTCATGCCTGGTCCTTTTCCTCAGAGAGTGTTAGATGGAATCAAAATCGAGGTGTTAGTGATAGAGTTCCGGTTGGATTGCTATGCTTCTAGGAATTCTCGTGCGTGTCTCTATTTGGCTTGTCCTAGATGGATGTGCATACCCAGTCTAAATGATATACCTCCTCATCCATATGTAAGGATCTAGTGAGAGTTGGTCATGTCTTTTTTCTGGTTAGTTGTTGTTCATGCATCCAGGTGGCTAGTTTTCTGCCTGTTTTTCCGATGTCGTGTTTGTTACAGTTCTTGCAAGGCTTATTCTTCCTGGAGCAGAACAGACAAAAATGTGAACTTATTCTGGTGCTCAAAAGTATGAAGAAAGTTGCAGAGTAAAACAGGAAAACTCTGTTTCCGTTAGTTGGCATTCCAGCATCAAGGAGTTCTAATTTCAAAATGGTCAGAAGAGCTGGGACTGAGATACAGAAATACTTCTTTCTTGAGAGAGTTGTTAGGATTTGGATTAGACTGCCTGGGAGAGTTATAGATGACGATTCAATAACGAATTGGATATATAATTGAAAATTATGAATTTAATGGGCTACAGAGATAGGGCCGGCAAATGGAAGGTGCTGGGGAAACATGACTGGAGGTGGTGCACACACAGTGGTCAATGGTCTCCTCCTGTACTTTAAAGGCTTGTGCGCTATCGTGTGTCTGATGCAAATAAAAATCAGTATCGGATTATTTCCCGTTTTAAGTGCTCGCAAATATCTGATTATTTGGTGCAGGATAAACATTTAAAATGCAAATATTGCAAGGTCAGTCTCATTATGTAGTCTATTTATTACTCAGAACAGGAATATTTTAAATGTTATGTTCTGATAACGAAAACAAATATATCATTGTTTTGGCACAAATCTCTTTGAAAAGCTCTGACTTTCCCCTCACACCATAATATGTCCTTTTTTTCACTGTCCACATTTCATATTAAGTATCATTCTTTCTAAAAATCGGCAGCTTTCAAATTATTCTTCGCTAAAATGTGATAACATAAATCATTCACAGTGCATGTTGAATTATTCCCATTTCTAAATTGCTGGCTATTAGCTGAAGCTAGTACATTTCACTGAGAAATTTAACTGATTGATTATATATCAACATACAAGAATGCTAATTCTATTTGATTGTTCAATCGTTTACTCTCTCCGAACATGTAATCATTCAGAAGCCTACCATTTTCAAAATGTTGGAGTGGCAATACATTGTTTTGAATCCTGACATGGAATATATAATTCTGATCACAACAGTTAGGTACTATGTTCTTTATTCGATATAAAATGAAATGTACATTCTTTTTTCTTGTGTTACAAAAATTGATAGGAGCTTATACTTTACTCTCATAAATATAGAAACGACCTAATTGTTTTCAGAGATTATAGTTCAGTTGAATAATCATACTTCATATCTCATTTTTGCCCAATTCACGAAACATAGCTAACAGCTGATTATTGTTCGGGTCAGTAAACTCAACACCTTGCAATGAGCTACGCTAAAAATGGCTTCCAAAAGATTTGAAATCATTTACAGTGTTACTGGAATTCACAATTGCCTGTGATGCTGAGTGACACACTGACCTGCTCCTAAATCTGTGCAAAGAGTTTCTAACCTGGGTCAGGGCCGTCAGTCAAACATTTCTTCACAACAAATGATTTGGATTCTACCCTGGGAAAGGTGGGAGCTCGCTAACAGACTATTACTGGTCTCAGTGGAGCAACAAATAATGTCCAAATTAGATATCAATGGCTGACCAGCAACCAGGTTTTAAAAAAATCATCTTCAGTCAGAGCCTGGCCCAGTGGCAGATGTGTCGACATGCAGTGTCAGAATCACACTGCACAACTTACTGATGGTGCTTACACCTGGCCTACCTCCCAGACTCCATACATCTGCACCCCGGACCGGATGCTGGGAAAATACGTTAAAAGTTGATAGTCTGATGCACTATCTTGAGTCTCACAAAGAAACCTCTGAAACCATATCCAATAAATGTCACCTTCATTATCACCAGTATCAAAATGAAATTTTACATCTCTGTGGATGGCCAGAGATTAATACACGGTTCACCAAACCGTATATATCTGAACAAAACAGCAGCAAACTGTTAATAACTGAACTTGGCGGATTCTGTTTGGTGTGTCGGTGACATGCACATTTTGTACTGGCACTCAGGTAACTGTAACAATTCACACCGTAAATGTAAGTTTTGACCTAACACCTCGTCAAAGCTTCCTGATCTCACATACATCACTCCCTCACAGACTCAAGAATTGATGAGAATCTACAAGCTTGGTGAAACAAGAATCCACCCTGGCCCTTCAGACCTTGACGTCCTGCCGACATTTTATCCTGTTCTAAGATCAGACTAACCTACATACCTTTCATTATACGATCATTCATGTGCGTATACACACACCCACACTCTCTGTGTAAAGAACCTATCTCGGACATCTCCCATAAATATTCCGCCAATTACCTTAAATTCGTGCCCCCTCATCATAGCCATTTCCGTCCTGGGTGAAAGTTTCTGGCGATCCACTCTATCTATGCCTCTAATCATCTTGTCCACCTCTATCAAGTCATGTTCCATTCTTTTTCGTTCCAATGAGAAAAAAACCTAGTTCCCTGAATTTTCTTTACAAGACCTGCTCTCCAGTCCAAGCAGCGTCCTGATAAATTTCCTCAGTACACTCACCAATGCTTCCACATCTTTCATATAATGAGGCGACCAGTACAGAACACAACATTCTAAGTGTGATCTCACCAGGGTTCCATAGAGCTGCAGCATAACCTCACTACTTAAACTCAACCCCCATGCTAATGAAAACATCATCCGGATTCTTAAGAACCTTAATCAACATGGGTGGCAACTTTGCGGGAGCTATGACATGGATCATCAGATCCCACTGTTACTCCACAATGTATGAATACTACAAACTGAATCGCTTCACAATTTTCCAGGTTGAACTCCAACTGTTTCTTATCAGCCCAGTTCAGCATCCTGTCAATGTCCTGTGCAGACTACAATAGCCCTCCACACTACTCACAATTCCACCATGCTTTGTGAAATTGAAAAAAATTACTAATCCCCCTACCCTCTTCCCCATCGAAGTCACTTATAAATATCACAAACACCAGAGGTCCCAGAACCGATCCCGATGGAACACCAATGAACACCGAGCTCCAGACTAAATACTTGCCATTCACCATCCCCCTCTGTCTTCTATGGGCCAGTCAATTCTGCACACAGACAGGTTTCCCTGTATCCGATGCGTCCTTACATTCTGAGTGAACCTACCATGGGGAAATTTACCAAACGCCTGGTTAAAAACCATGTACTCCAAATCCACTACTCTCGCTTCTTCAATGAGTTTGATCCAATCCTCAATGAATTCAGTTAGGTTTGTGAGGCATGACCTGCCCCTCACAAAGCCATGCTGACTATTTTGAACCAACCTATGATTTGCAAGTAATCATAAATTCTGTCTCTCAGAATTCTCTCCAAAACTTTGCCCAATGCTGATGTAAACTGACTGGTCTGTAATTCTCAGGATTATCCCTATCCCATTTCCTGAACAAGGGAGTAACACTTGCCTCCCTCCAATCATCTGGCACTACTCCAATGGAGAGTGAGGACGCAAAGATCATCTCCAAATGTGCAGTAATCTCTTCTCTCTCTTCCTGTAGTAAGCTAGGGTGGATCCCGTCTCGCCTAGGAGATTTATCTATCCCTATGTTTGTATTTCAATCAGTCTGTACTTCACCTCACCAGTCAGTCTACTCACTGTCCAAATATCTGATTGACTGCTTCCATTCCAGGGCTCCATACAGTGCTGCTTTCCTGAACACATATGGTTCCCTATAACCTGTTAATCATGGAATGGAAAACATGGGAAGGCACCAATGCCTTCCTGATGAAAGGCTGATGCCCAAAGCTTTGACTCTCCTGCTCCTCAAATGCCGCCTGACATGCTGTGCTTTTCCAGCGCCACACATCTCGACTCTGATCACCAGCATCTGCAGTCCTCACTTTCTCCATTTCAAAGGGCTGTCCCCTCTGCACACTGAGCAGGCAATTAATCAGCAGAAACCCGTTGTATTTAGAGCTGACTGTTCAGTTCTGGAAAGTTGTATTTGATGAACACATTTACTGAAAATGACATTACTAATCAACAAATATTCATTCAGTCCCAGATTACAGTTTTGGTTCATGATTTAGGCAGCTTGATAACAAGCAGTGAATGACTGAAGAACGCCGAGGTACAGAGTATTCCAGGTAATATATTCCAGGGTGGATGTGCTTTCCCTTAAGGTTGAGTATATTATCGGACATACAGATGTGATAAGGGAACAAGCTCACACGTGGAATTGTGACATTGTTGCAATTACAGAGATGTGTTTGAAGGAGATCAGGGCTGACAACTCAATATTTTGCGGTACAAGAACTATCGGCAGCACAGGAGAGGGGTAAACGAGGAGGAGGTGATGCATTACTAGTTATGGAGTCAGTTGCTGCAGTAAGAAGGGAATTAAATCGGAAAGAGAAGCTTAAAGCAGGTACAAATTGAGCAGGTCAATGGAGGCAACTATCATATGTGTAAGGCTAAACTTAAAACGGCAGTAGAAGCGTAAATATGAGGCGTGATAAAACATTAGCGGGTAGTTTGAGCGAGTCGAGAGAGATAGGGAGTAGTATATGATTTGGGAGGGTCTTAGAGATATAGGGAGGGGTGCAGGGTTTGAAGTGGATTAGAGAGATAGGGAGGCATGCAGGGTTTGAGAGAGTTATGGAGTAGTATAGGGTTTTGAGGAGGTTAGAGAGATAGAGAAGGGTTACGGATTGGAGGGGGTTAGACGGATGGGGAAATGTGTAGGTTTGGAGGGGGTTAGAGTAATAGGGAGGTGTGCAGGGTTTCAGAGAGATACGGAGCATCATAGGGCTTGGAGCAGGTTAGAGAGATAGGGAAGGGTGTAGGGACTGGAGGGGATTAGACAGATAGAGAAAGGGTTTGGTGCGGTCAGATAGGTAGGGAGAGGTAGAGGGTTTAAAGAGGACAGAAAGATAGTGAGGGGACCAGGGTTTAGAATGGGTTAAGGAGATAGAGTGTGGTGCAGGGTCTAGAGTAGGTTAAAGAGATAGGGAAAGGAGTAGTGATTGCAGGAGTTTAGAGAGCTAGGGAGGGGTGCCGTATTTGGAGAAGATGAACGAGATAGGGAGGGGTTTCGGGTTTGGAGGCGTTTAGAGAGATATAAAAGGGGTACAGTGCATGGAGGGTGTTATAGAGATAGTAAAGGCGGTAGGGGCTGGAGGAAGTTACATAGATGGGATGGGTGGAAGGTTTGGAGTAGGGTAAAGAGATAGAGCGGAGTGTAGGGTTTGGGAAAGGAGAGAGAGATAGCGAAGGGGGTAGTTTTGGAGGAGGTTTGAAGCTCATTGTGTCAGATCAAACACTGACACGGAAACCTCCTGCTGTCTCCCTTCCCTCAGCCTCACGATCTCCGATCGAACACTGACACAGAAACCTCCTGCTGACTCCCCTCCCTCAGCCTCACAGTGTCAGATCAAACACTGACACGGAAACCTCCTGCTGATTCCCCTCCCTCAGCCTCACGGTGTCAGATCAAACACTGACACGGAAACATCCTGCTGATTCCCATCCCTCAACCTCACGGTGTCAGATCAAACACTGACACGGAAACATCCTGCTTACTCCCCTCCCTCAGCCTCACGGTGTCAGATCAAACACTGACACAGAAACCTCCTGCTGACCCCCCTCCTTCAGCCTCACGGTGTCAGATCAAACACTGACCCGGAAACATCCTGCTGACTCCCCTCCCTCAGCCTCACGGTGTCAGATCAAACACTGACACAGAAACCTCCTGCTGACACCCCTCCTCAGCCTCACGGGGTCAGATCAAACACTGACACGGAAACCTCCTGCTGACTCACCTACCTGAGCTGGTGGATCAGTGTCCCTCTACATTGAACAACACTTGGTGGAAGCACTGAGAGAGTGACAGAGCTGGAGAATGTTTACTGGGTGGACCATTTCAAACCCAACACCAAGAGGGGCTCAGCAGTAGCATTGCTGATCGAGGTGTTCGGGTCCAAAAGGACATAACTGCCTCACTGCGTCTGCACCTAGTCGGGGGGAATGACTGACAGGTAGAAACATCCTTGACATCATCCTCACCAACCTACCGGCTGCAGACACATTGTTCGATAACCGTATTGGGAACGGCGAGTACTGCATACAGTATTTCTGGAGACAAAGTTCCACTTTTACATCGTGAAGACCCCCTGTGCATTTGTGATACCATCACTGTGCTAAACAGGGCAGATTTTCAATAGATTTTGGAACTTTGCACTGGCCTGTGTGAGGCGGTTCGGGACATTACTAACAGCAGCAGAATTGTCCTCCAGTATAAGTTTCACTATCACTGCATGCTGTATTCTCTACTTTATCCTGACCATAAAGCCAGGGATACAGCCTGGTTTAATGGAGAATACAGGTGGGCCTACCTATAGTAGCACCAAATACACCTCAGAATGAGATGAAGTTACTAAATTGGGCCACTTCCTCACCACATGGTACAAATAGAAAATGATAAACAGATCTATCCAATGAATCAGGACTCATCTCTGCAATCCTCGCAGATACAGTCTGGGTGAGTGGTGGTGGGCAATCACACAACTCACCGGAGGAGGAGGATCCACAAATACCACCTTCCTCAAAGATTGAAGAGCCCAGCACAATAATAGGAAAACTAAGGCTGAAACTTTCACAACAATGTTCAGATAGAAATATCGATGGGAGGATCAACTTTAGTCTCCTCCAGATGGCAGTCTTCAGCTAAACGATTTACAACAAGAAAACTCACAGTTGAATTCGAGAGGTGAGGTGACAGTGACTTCACTTTTAACATGATCATAACTGCATTAGACAAAATGTCGTATCCAGGATTAACGGCAAACCTGGAGCAAATAGGAATCGTCTGCTCTGGTAGAAGTTACACCTGGTACAAAGGAAGGTGGCTGGGGTTGGTGGAGAACAACCATCTCAGCTCTGCCACAGTTCCCCAAGGGAGGGGTTTCTGGGTAAGCCTGTAGATCAGAAATGGGAAGGTATGGCACCATACCCCGACAGGATGATTGGGCTGCTCTCTCGTTAGACAGAGACAACTGGTGGTAGATTAACTGGACAGTCAACATGCCTCAAGTGAGGGAGAGCTTGAGTAGGACAGCCATTATCATACACCAGTGCAGGAATTGAACCCACACTGTTAGTATTAATCTGCATTAAAAACCAGCTGTCCAACTAACCAAGTCACCACTCAGCTCCATGTGGGAGGTATTTTGGAGCAGGTGGAACTAGCAGTAAGCTTCCTAGCTCAGAGAGAGGGACAGCATCAGTAAGCTATAAAAGTGCTCTCTGCCCTTGGCCCAATAATTATCATCTGCTTCATAAATGAGCATCCCTACTCAAGTGAAGTCACAACTGGGATTGTTTGCCAATGATTGGACAATATTCACCACTATTAGTGGTTTACTCTGATACTGAAGCAATCCTTATCCAAATGCAACAAGGACCTGGAAATATGAAGGTGTGTGTTTAACAATGACAAGTCCCATTCCCATTGCACACATGTCAGACAACAACTACCTCTAATAATTGAAAATGGAATCATATCCTCTAACGTTCAATGTCACCCCCATCACTGAACTCCCAACGATCAATATCCCGCGGATTACCATTAACCAGAACTGGACTGACGGTATACTTTCATTACCCATTCCTGTAAAGGCCTTATGCTAAAACGTCGAACCTCCTGTACCTCAGATGCTGCCTGACCTATTGTGCTTTTTCAGCGTCACACTTTGACGCATATAAATGAATTGGCTACAAGAATATCTCAAGGGCTAGGAATCCTGCAGAAATAACATACCTCATGATTTCCAAAAGCCTGTACACCATCTATAAGACACACATTGAATGTATGTGCGATGAAATACCCGCCCCCTCCCCATTTTCCCTGTGAATGCAGCTTCACCCCTCAACCACTGACACTCAGGAGCATCAATACCTGCCATCTACACGGTGCTGTGCAGAAATCTAACAAGGCTCCTTACAACGTACCTCTGAAACCATGATCGTCAAGAAGGACAAGGGAAACAGATACATGGGATTATCATCATGTTCGCTTTCCATTCCAAGCCAACCAACCACCATCCTGATTGGGAAGTATATTGCCATTCCTTCAGTGTCACTATTTAAAGGAACCCCCAATGGTATTAGAACATAGAACATAGAACACTACCACACAGAACAAGTCCTTCAGCCCACGATGTTGTGCCGACCATTGATCCTCATGTATGCACCCTCAAATTTCTGTGACCATATGCATGTACAGCAGTCTCTTAAATGTCCCCAATGACACTGCTTCCACAACTGCTGCTGATAACACATTCCATGCTCTCACAATTCTCGGTGTAAAGAACCCGCCTCTGACGTCCCCTCTATACTTTCATCCAACCAGCTTAAAACTATGACCCCTCATGTTAGCCATTTCTGTCCTGGGAAATAGTCTCTGGCTTTCGACTCTATCTATGCCTCTCATTATCTTGTATACTTCAATTAGGTCCCCTCTCCTCCTCCTTTTCTTCAATGAAAGGAGTCCGAGCTCAGTCAACCCCTCTTCATAAGTTAAGCCGTCCAGTCCAGGCAGCATCCTGGTAAACCTCCTCTGAACCCTCTCCAAAGCATCCACATCTTTCCTATAATAGGGCGACCAGAAGTGGACGCAATATTCCAAGTGCGGTCTAACCAAAGTTTTATAGAGCTGCAACAAGATCTCACAACTCTTAAACTCAATCCCCAGTTAATGAAAGCCAAAACACCATGTGCTTTCTTAACAACCTGTCCACTGGGGTGGCTATTTTAAGGGATCTATGTACCTGCGCAGCAAGATCCCTCTTTTCCTCCGCACTGTCAAGAATCCTATCCTTAATCCTGTACTCAGCTTTCAAATTCGAACTACCAAAATGCATCACCTCGCATTTATCCAGGTTGAAGTCCATCTGCCACGTCTCAGCCCATCTCTGCATCCTGTCAATGTCCCGCTGCAGCCTACAACAGCCCTCTATACTGTTAACGACACCCCAACCTTTGCGTCGTCTGCAATCTTGCTGACCATTTCTTTCATCCCCACACCCAAGTCTTTAATAACAATTACAAACAGTAGAGGCCCAAGTACAGGGCCCTGTGGAACACCCACTCACTTCCAGGCAGAATATTTTCCTTCTACTAAAACTCGCTGTCTTCTGTTGGCCAGCTAATTCTGTATCCAGACAGGTAAGTTCCCCATATCCCATTCCTCCCGACCTTCTGAATGAGCCTACCATGGGGAACCTTATCAAGTGCCTTGCTGAAGTCCATATACACCACATCCACAGCTCAACCCTCATCAACGTTTCTAGTCAGATCCTCAAAGTATTGTAAGTCTAATTACAGCACATCGACTGCAGTGGTTCAATGTGGCAACTCACCCTCACCTTCTCAAGGGCAACAAGGGATGGACAATAAATACTGGCCCAATCATATTCCATGAATAAATGAAATGAAAATATTGTCCAGACCTGCCCAATGTTGGACACTGTGCTTTGGGTTTTGTGAGCTCAGGCTGTTAGTGTCTCAGCAGTAACCTGTTTGTTGTAAACAGCTGAAGGGATTGCTGTTTTAAACAATCTGTCAATCTCTCAGAGGCATGGCCTACATACTGAGCATCACACAGACACTGCCATTCACATCCCATATTACTGAGCTCTGAGATAGACAGAAGCAATTCAAAATGGACCCAGATCTGAATGTAACATGTTTAAACATGCAGTGATATTGTTGCCATGAAAATTATTATGAGTGAATATTAGCAGGGAGAAAGTGAGGACTGCAGATGCTGGAGATCAGAGTCAAAAAGTGTGGTTGTGAAAAAATAGCACAGCCATTCATGTAGCCGCTGAGGAGCAGGAGAGTCGACAATGAGTTCACAATGTTAATAAAAGGGAAAATAAATGTATATTTTCAAATTTCATGTACTTAATCACAATTTGGTCTTGGGTGTGGTAATGAGACTCGTCATTTCAATGCTCCTTACTGTGAGTTGGACACTGTTTTCATCATATTGTTGTTATAAAAGTGAACTGAATACATGGGTGGATTTTGTGCTTATTGGACAATCTATAAGTTGGTATTACGAAAGGATGTCAGACCTTCAGTAAAGAGAGTTTGCTGTTAACGATTAGAACAACGCTGCAAACATTTACACAGAGATGTCCAGCTCAAGTGACAGACAAGAACATTGGTCTGGGATGATGCTGGCCATCAATGGAGCTGCACAATACTGTTTGGATACTGACTTGTGGGGCTAACAGACATTGAATTCATCATAATCCATATCCTGTGTAAGATGCCATGTGCTGTAGGAGTCCATCACCTTTATAACACCTTCATTCAGGATCAGGTCCAAGTGCAGAATTACAGAGTTTAGATGCCATACCAGAAGCAATATAATTGCAAGACATGGTTGTTTACAGGTCATTGTTACAAATGTTGAACTGCGCCATGTGCTAATCCATTGACCAGTCTGCCCCACACACCACTCCCCATTGTTCAGGTATGTCTCTAACCAGTCTATTGTGTGGGTTACTGCCCAGCTCCAGTTTGGAAGCTCTCTGGACAGATTGTGGAGATGGTCAGTATTTTGGAGGTCATGGTGAGGGCCAGTAACACTGTGTCTGAATTCAGGCTTTTTCCTCAAAGTCATTTCCAACAGCTTTGCTGCCTGGAAGATGGTGTGTTCACTGATCTGAACATGAATCGGCTGTTTACTTCAGTCACTGAATTGTGTAATAGTCAAGTGTGCGCTCTGGTATTTCAATTATTGTTCACTTCAATTGTTTTCAATTGAAAAATATTGATGTTTGTGTTATTTTAAAATATGTAAGCAACAAAGTGATATTAACACTTCATTATACAAAATGTAAAAGTGACCTGTTGTATATTTCCCATGAACTAATCAAAAAACAGTCAGATATTGCTTGTAAAGCAGGATTCTGTGAACAGGACTATTTCACTGGCAACTTCACCATCCTCTCTGGTAGGTTCTGTCCCACTGACAGGACATAGCCAGGCTGAGGGGGCAGTACTTGGCATATAGTCAATACAGTGCTCAGCATTGATGTTGGATCCTGTAGCTGCTAGACTGCTCTGCGGCAGGTTATGGGGGAATCAGTAAAAGGGAAACATATCATTGACCACATCATCACCGATCTGCCTGCTGCAGATACACTTCTACATTTCATATACCGGTAAGAATGGTCACTGCACAGTCCTTATGGGGAGTAAGGGCTACCTTTACATTTTGCAGACCCACCTCACCATGATATGGGTTTCTACTGGGACAGTCAATAAACAGCTTGAGCAACAAATGATGATGCATCTATGAGGTGCAATGGGCCATAAGCAGAAGCAGAATCATACTCTGTACAATTCAGTCTGCAACCACACACCCGACATACCTGCCACTGTACAGTAACCATCACGGCCTGACATACCTCCCACTGTGCAGTAACCATCACAGCCCGACATACCTCCCTCTGTACAGTAACCATCACGGCCCGACATACCTCCCACTGTACAGTGAGCATCATGGCCCAACATACCTCCCACTGTACAGTAACTATCAAGAGCTCAGTACTTAGCACTGCTGCCTCAAAACATCAAAGTCCTAGGTTCAATTCCGGCCTTGGTGACTGTCTGTGTGGAGTTTGCACATTCCACCCCGTGTCTGCATGGGTTTCCTCCGGGTGCTCCGGTTTCCTCTCACAGTCCAAAGATGTGCAGTTCAGGTGAATTGGCCATGTTAAATTGTCCATAGTGTTAGGTGCATTAGTCAGGGTAAATATAGGGCAGGGGAATGTGTTTGGGTGGGTTACTCTTCGGAGGGTTGGTGTGGATTGGTTGGGCTGAAGGGCCTGTTGCCACACTGTAGGGAATCTAATCTAACCTCCAAGGTTAAAGTCATGAATATGATGGAATAATCACTTGTCTGAATGAGTGCAGCTCTAACCATACTCTAGTCTGGACTTACTAGCAACAGGCATCGCAGTTGTGTGGGGAATATCCTGTCTCACAAACTTGAATGATTATTTTGACGAAGTGACAAAATTGATTTATGAGGGCGTGGGGCTGGATGTTGGCCGTTTGGACCTAAGCAAAGCCTTGGATATAGTTCCTTATGGCAGGCTCATGCAGAAGGTGAAGTGAAATGGGATCAGCGGTCAGTTAGTAAGATGGACAGAGAACTGCCTGATCATAGAAGACAAAGTATTGGTGGAACAGTGTTTTTGTGACTGGAGATCTGTAAATATATTGGTGGAGTTGCAAATTATGAGGATGATTATCAGAGAATACAGCAGGATTTAGGTCAGCTGCAGGCTTGGACAGAGAAAACACAGATGTAACGTTATCTGGGCAATTGCGACGTGATGTGTTTTAGAAGGTCTACTGCAGGAGAGAAGTATAAAGTTGATAGAAAAATTACTGGCCGCATCAACATCCGAAGGGATCTAGGTGTACAGCTCCTCAGTTCCCTGATAGTGGTAACACGGGTGGAGAGGGTGATCAAGAAGACTGACGGCAAACTTGCAGACAGGCATCGGAGCATGTAGTGTGAAAATTAGCAGGTCATATTGCAGCTGTAGGGAAACTTAGTTCGGGCACATTTGGAATATTGTGTACAGTACTGGTTGCCACACCAGCAGAACGATGTGGAAGTGTTGGAGGTGGTATGGAAATGTTTTTCCAGGATGTTGTCTGATTTGGAGGGCATTAGCCAGAAGGAGAAATTGAACAAACATGGTTTGTGTGCACCTGGGAATCATTGGCTATGGGTCTACCTGATTGATATTTACAAAATTATCAGAGGCATAGATAGAAGGACAGTTAGGTTTTAGGTAAAAGGAAGAAAGTTCAGGAGATGTGATAGGTAAGGTTTTTTGCTGTTCCAGACAGAACGTGAAAGTGCCTGGAATGCACTGATCGAGGGGAAAAAGCCAATATAGCAAGGTTTAAGAGGGATCTTGGCACAAGTATAGTAGCTTATGTGTACCTTCGATACACATCGAAGGTATCGCAGAAAAAAACTTTTATTTGCACTTTAGACAGGTATCATGTGTCAGTGCGGGCTTGCTGGGACGAAGGGCCTGTTCCTATACTGGACTGTTCTTTAAAACAAGATTTGAGTGCAGGAGTGGCAAGATGTTGACTGACTGATGACTGATGATCAACAGCCACATACAGTGGATCTCTCAACAACTTACAGCTTCATACCCTCCCACCCACAGCAGGGAATCTCAACATGGAGAATTGGATGTGAAAGTCCGAGCTGGTAACTGGTGACTTCATCTCGCCCCTCGCTCCGACGGCCTTCGACCTTGGACACTAACATCTCGGGGGACACTGCATAGACTGAAGCTGCATGTACTCCACACCCACCAATGCTGGCATCTGTCACATGCAAGCCTCACCATGCCATCCCAGCACATATCCGACACAATGACAGTACGCTTCTGTATTTCAATGCTGCAGCTCAGGGTTGCACTGACAACTCTCATTGCAATACTGCTGCAAGGACACTGCTCAGGGACACACATCCAGCTCATGGACTGTCCCTCTGGGCTGCTCATTCGGTGTTTGTACACACTCGTTTTGAACTGACTTCAATACTCACAGAATTATTGCCTTGCTTTACCCTGCCCTCAGCAGGATTTCCCCTTAGCCAGAGCTACCAGACTCACCCACCTGCTGTCTTGTCTTGGTGTTTAGCACAGACACAAACCAGGAAGCTTGATATCATTGTCCACAGTCAGTCAAAGTGCCCAGCACAGTGAGTCTCAGATCCCAGTCTGACAGCTTGGACACGGTCAGTCAGCCTCACATGGTTGTTAGGGTCAGGATACTTCCCCTGTGATGGGGTGAGGAGCTGAATGTTGGGACGCCCTATCCCTCTTGGCTCTTTCTGCTCTCGTGTGGTGTGGTTCCTTCGAAAATGTGACAATTACCAAGTGGTATTAAGGGAGGTGGAATTGTTTGTAACATCTGGTACAGATCGAGAGAAGGTGCTGCATTTAGTGACAGTGGGAGAACATGAGCCTTTGTGGGGGGGGTTAATGTAGTTACAGAGAGACAGTGAGGGCGAGGTCACAAAATACAGATGGTGGTACTTACACTGGTGGCGTGGAGAAGGTCACTGACCTCCTTCTGACACTGCTTGGCATTCACCAAGAAGGCTGGCGACTCATTGACACAGGGATTAACCTCCAACCAAGTTGGCAGGGTGTAGTGTCATGGCCTCCACTGCCAGTCCTGGAGGAAGATAATGTCCCTTTCGTGCACCATGCCGTCCACCAGAATCTCAGCGGCTTGTTCTCAGAGTGAAGCCCCAGTTTTACCCCCTCTGCCATGTCCAGGCCAGTTTCAGATTGACAATCCAAGAGTACAATGATGTTTTAAAGATGGCACCTGTAACAGGGAGGCCGGTGCATTCTGGGATATCCAGGCAGTGGGCAGTTGTTCTGATGAAGGGAAAAAAAAACTTCCGCTTAGTGTCAGATGAGAGGAAGACCACGTGAGCAGGGAAGGTAGTTAATGGGGCAGATTGGAGATGGTATCATGAGAAAATGCACTTCACCTTGTGGAGAGAAACCCTCCATGAAACTCGAATAAAATGAGACTTGACCAAATCAGAGGCTTAGGCCTCTGTCTGTCTGAACTAAAATAGGGATGCAGTGTGAAATATTGGGAACAACAAAGTTGGAGTGGAGAATTTTACAGGAGATACAAATCCTTAAAAAAACGGATAATACAATGTTCCAGACTGTTAAAAGGAGCTGGGGAAAATCTCCGGCCATATAGTTACCCACATTATCCAATCCTCACTGGATGCAGGGATGATGCTGGAGTACTGGAGAACGGCTAACACCGCAGCTTTGTTTAATGTGGAGCAAGGGACTGACTGAACAGGTCGCGGCTGGAATTCTGAGACAGTGAATGAACAGTCACTGAGGAAGTCCCAGGGACTCCAGGACAGTCGGTCTGGATTTTTGCAAGTATGATCGTGTGTAATTGATCTGACTGTGTCGGTTTGAGGCACTAACCTATAATTGCATTGACCTACTTGGATTTGACGAGAGATTCCATGGTAGGCTGCTTAAAAACAGCAACTATATGATCCTGGTGAATGGAGCAAACCACCGAGAGAAGTGCAAGGCAAAGCATTTGGGAGCATCAACAATAGAGAAGAATGCACAATAAATGAGAGTATAGTTAGTGTGGGCAGAAGGAAGCTGGAAACATTAATAATCTTATTAATATAGCAAATGGCATTATTTCCTCTATCAGACAAAATACGGAATTTCAGAGCAGGAAGCTTATGCAGAAACTTTATAAATAATGAGCTCAGTCACAGCTTGGGGACAGTGTACACTTCTGGTCACCCCATCACATGGAAGGATGGAATTGGACTGGAGAGAGTACAGAGGAGATTCTCCACCCTGTGACAGTGGAAGTGCAGTAACAAGGAAAGCTTGGAACGGCGGATGCTGACAGGAGATTTGATTGGGGTGCACATATTGTCAGGAGCCTGGGTAGAAAGGTAGAGAACACCTTGTTCCTGTTGAATAGCTCAGTTACGAGCGGCGAATATTTAATGTAATTTGTTGAAATATTTGCGAATTGGTGAGGAAAGTTGTTATTTCACCCAGAGTATGGTTGGGTTCTGGGTGTCACACATCGAAGCGAAGTAGAGGCATAAACTCTCAAACAATTTCATAATGTGCCTGGATCTGGACGTGAAGGTCCTCCACTATCCGGGGAGAGAGAACTAGGGATTTAAAAAATAATGTCACATCTTGACCAATGCAGACAGTGGACAGAGTGATCTCCTCTAGACTGTGCTATTTTCTGAGGTTTTCAAAAGTTACCAATATCTGATAGGATCATTACGTAGGGATGAGGGGTGAGGGCAGGGAGGAGCAATGTCTAAGTTGATTAGCATCACGATAATACTGATTCCATCCTTTATACACAATGCAACTTCACTGTGTTGGCCTTTTTGTCCTTCCTACATAAATGAAGAAAACCATTGATTATCAGGTTCTCAGTTGTGATCACACTGCAACCCCATCACATAATCTCAGCTCAATCTGACCTGGTTCACTCTATTTAAAGCTACAATTGCACTGGCCTTATTGAAAAGTTCCCAACATTATTCTTGCTCCATTGAAGGTTGCTCTCAGTCAACTAATGTTTCTCATTCTCAATTATTGCATATAATTCTGTACCATTATCCTGAACTTTCCAATAAAATGATCGCTGCGCCCCGAAACGTTCCCCTACTGACACTGGATCCACTTGCCCCACCTCTTTCCCAATGACCAGGTCCAACTGTACATGTTCTCTTGGGCTGGGCACATACTCCTGAAGTGAGCTCTCCTTCATGTAATCCAGGGGCGTTGGCCCCTCATGACCCTGCACCAACAGTAACCGAGTCAATATCTGGATAAATTCATTTTTTCTGTCTAACTAATCTGTAGTATTGTCATCGCTCTCAACTGACATGCATATTTATTCTTTCCAACCTTTACAATGGTTACTTGCTGACAGACTGTACCTCACAGTGTAATTGTACATTTTTTGTTCTGTAGCTCCAGTCAAATTCATTTTGTCCTTTGACGGATCCTCTTTCTCTTGGACTCCTTAACTAACGCTAATCTAAACCAATTCAACCCTTCAACCCTTCATCCTTTCCCTTCCCTTCTATTATTTTGCAATCCTTTATACTCAGCAATATTAAGACCCATTCCTGCCATTCTTGAGCCAGCTCTCGGTGATTAGTCCATCAGATTTCCACACGCCAACCTGCATCTGTAACTCCCAAACTTCGAGGATTCATGTCCGTGCAGACTACCTCAGATTAAAGCTTTCTTTCTTAATCCAAATTCCATTGTTAAACCTGTTGTTGTAAATTAGTGCCAACTGTATCTTCCATTATTTTGACAATCTTGGTAGTCTCCTCTACTATTCGTTTTTGGATCCTGAGCACACGCCATGTTATTTTCAATCTGTCCCACACACCCCGTAAGAAATTTAGTCCAAGCTCTGTCATGTTAGCCCATCCAGCTTGTACAGTTGCTGCCTTCCCCAGAACCAGTCCCAATGTCCCAGGAAACCAAAGCCCTTCTTGCTGCACCATCGTTCCAATCACACTCTCATCTACCTAAACCTGTTCTGTTCTCACTTAGACATGGCAGTGGCAGTAACCAAGGGATTGCTACATTTGAGGTCCCGCTTGATAAACATGCCCCTATTTCCCTAAATTCTAATTTCCAGACCACTTCACCCTTCCGACTCAGGTCATTCCTACCAACATGGACATGACCTTTGACTGGTCATTGTCCCCCAGACGGATTTCCTGCAGACACCGTGACATTCTTAACCCTACTATCCTGGAATTCCAGAAACACTGACACCTTCTTCACTTTCCTGACTCCCCTGTGACTATTGATCCTCCTTCCTTTTCCCTCCCCTCCTGTACAGTCAGGCTGCTTGTGGTGCCGCAGCCATGGCTCCGACCGCCCTCCCCTGAGCAGCCTGCAACTTCATCAACTTCGAAACCAGGAAACTGAATTGGGAGGGAGATATCAGGATATTCTTCCATTCCCTGAATGTTTCTCTTCGATGGTCTCATCCCCTATTCCCTTTCTTCTTCTTGGCTGTCATGTCTGCAGGGTGTTCTGCTCTGTGTGTGTGCTATCCACCTAAATCTCAGCATCACAGATGTCCCACAGTGTCTCTAGTCACAATCTAAGCTCCAAGATCCAGTGTTCATCTAGGACACGAGCAGGGGCTATGATTTCCCAACGTAACAGAACATATTTTCCATCTGACAAACATGTCTTGTCATGTCTTAGAAAACAACTTAATTAATTTCTTAGAATTAAGTTAACATCAGCGATAAAAACAATATGGTTAACTCCCTTATTCAACTGTGGCTTACTGAGGGTAATGTATATATTGGCTCAGAATTTCACATCTCCTACTTATTTCTGAGTTCAACCCTTATTTCAGAAGTTGAAAAATAAATTTGCTAACTTGTGTCAATTTGCTGACAGTCCCTAATAACGGTGTATTATCTGCCAATGAATTTACAGCCTTTTCTGTGACGGCTCTTGTACTCCTTCCAAACTCAGTGCAGGCAGGTCCCAGCAGCAGAAAGTTATCTGCGTGACTCACAGGTACGTGTAATCCTCCAGCTCCCACTCCACTCTGCTCCCTCACAGGGTCACCGTATCTGTGACTCCCAGGGACGTGTAATCCTCCAGCTCCCACTCCACCCTGCTTCCTCACAGGGTCACCGTCTCTGTGACTCCCAGGGACGTGTAATCCTCCAGCTCCCACTCCACTCTGCTCCCTCACAGGGTCACCGTCTCTGCGACTCCCAGGGACGTGTAATCCTCCAGCTCCCACTCCACTCTGCTTCCTCACAGGGTCACCGTCTCTGTGACTGCCAGGTACATGTAATCCTCCAGCTCCCACTCCACTCTGCTCCCTCACATGGTCACTTGTCTCTGTGACTCCCAGGCACGATTAGGCTTCGATCCTCAGTGCTGATTTATATCCTCCCACTTTGCTGTCTCTGTAACTTCCAGTTATGTTAGCCTCATGCTCCTGCTCCAAGTTGGTCCATCACATGATCACTCCCTCGGTGAGTCGGTGCTGATTTCGAGACTCCTGCTCTGCTGCTTCTCCAACTCCAAGTCCTCGTCGGCCTCGATCTTTGCTACTGATTAATATTCTCCCGCTCTGTGCTGCTCTCTCTCAGGTTCCTTCCCTTTGTGACTCCCAGGTCATGGTAGGCCTCAAGCATCAGATAAGATTTATAACATCGCATTCCACACTGCTGTCTTACAGAATCGCTGTTGTGCCTGGACAACAGTGGGGAGGAGGAGGATTAGACAGAGTAGAGGGTGTTAAAGTAACTGAGCGAGCTGTATGGGATGGAACAGGTTATCTGGGGAGCTAGGCAGACCTGCAGTGTCGAAAGCAGGTTATTGGAAGATACAGTAAGAGTTGCAGACACTGAAGAAGGCGAAGGAAATCGAGAGATAGTGGCTTGTTCATGACGGAGCTTTGTAGAGTCCAAAGAGCTTTTTTCTGTGCTGCGTACAGAGATGTGGAGACTAAAACAAAAATAAATTGAGAGCCAGCAAGTGTTGTATGGTAGTCGAGACTGTTGGATGTTACAGAGTTAGAAGATTTGCAGTAACTGGGGGGAATATAAACTTTTAGAGCACTCGTGGTGTTCAAGGACCCACAGGACATGAGGAGGTGCAGAGAACGGGAGCATTCCAAATATTGCTATTATAGGGGTGGAAGTCCTTAGATGGATAAGGAGGATGTGAAGTGCCATTTTGGCACACGCAAACATCGTAATTTCAGAGATTTAGGAAGAGAACCTGTGCTATCATTGATTACAGTTATATGGAGTGTTCAAGAAGCTGAAGGGGTTACACATTTTAAAAGGGAGAGATTTTATGTGATCAGAAGTTTTAACAAGAATAAATGAATTTCAGTGATCTCTAGCACAGATGGGAATGGAGAAGGTGAGATATTGTGAGGAACTGTCAGATATATATGGCGGGGAGGATGTAGGATATGAAAGGGAGAGCTGCATTGTCTGTATGCAGTTGCAGACATGAGGACAAGCACCTGCTGGAGGGGACATAGATAACAACAGTTCCAACAGCTGGTGCAGTGTCTCAGGAAGGCAGTTCACTTCCACTTTCTCAGGGACAACTCCAAATCACCAATAAATGCTGGCCCAGCCAACAAAACTTATGTTCAGGAATGAATGAAGGAATAAAAGATCTACAAGTAGCACTGAGGTCACTCAGGCAGGCCCTTTCAACAGTACTTCCCAAACCCGGAACCACTATTCCCTGGAAGGACAGGACCTCCAGGTGCACAGGAATACCAGCATTTCCAAGGCGCCCTCCAAGACATGCTCCATCTTCCCAGCACTGTGTCTGTCCCTACACCCAAAGGACTGCAGTGGGTCAGGAAGGTAGCTCCCCCACCACCTTCTCCAGGGAATTGCAGATAGGAAGGTAATGGTGAAACTCTGCTGTTTACAGCCAGGCAGAAAAATAAATCCAGCAGTGGGTGTGAAATGAAATTTCCGTTTCAGAACAACATGCTGAGCATGAAGAGAGGATTTGTCTGATTGGCACAAGGCAGAGAGTGTGAAGGAAAGGGTCTTTGTCACAATGGGAACTGGTGATGGGGGAGCTCCGCAGGGTCAGTTTTGGGATAACACTCTACACGTTATACAATAAGATTGGCAATAAGAGTCTGGACAAAGAATGTGAAGGGGTATGAAAAATGGTTTTCCAAGAAAGATCCCAGTGATGAACTTTGTGTCATATGAGGAGCAGGTGAAGTTTCTGGGTCGGCACTTGATGAAGTTTAGGCGGCGGCGGCGGTAGAACCTTATTTAAACTTACAGTATACTGAGGGGCCTGGATGGAGTGGATGGGGGCAAGATATTTCCACGAGCAAGAGAGGCGAGGTGCCACGGGCACAGCTTCAGAGTGAAGGGACGGCCCTTCTGAATAGAGATTTGGAGGAATTTATTCAGCCAGAGGGTAATGGATCAATGGAACTCACTGCCTCTTGGGGCTGTGGATGCGAAGTGATTCAGTGTATCTAACTCAGAGATAGCTAGATTCTTGATGAATGAGGAGCTCAAGTGTTACCCGGAGAAAGTGCGAGATTGGGGTTGAGAAACAATTCAGCCATAAGCAAATAGTGGAATAGACCCGATGGACCGAATGGCCTAATTCTGCTCCTATACATGATGGTCTGATGGACTGCCCTTATTCCGTAGGTTTCCAAGTGTGCAGTTTTCATTTCTGGCATATTGTTTACCATACATTCCAGCACCTTCCTGATTATTGCTGTCACCTCTTGGTTTCAGATGAACTGCAGAAAGCTACATCACAGAGTAACTTGAGAATCATTTTGTATAAATCTCAGAAAGGTGGCATACAGGGCCAGCAGGACATAGAGAAGGCAAATGGAATGCTGGCATTGATTTCAAAGGGAATTGAGAATAAAAATAGGGAAGGCTTGTAACAACTATAGAGAACTCCAGTCTGCTCACTGAGAATGCTGTGAACAGGTTTGGCCCCTATCTGGAGGGAAAATGTCCTTGCATTGGAGGCAGCCCAGAGAAGGTTCACCAGGCTGGTCTTCAAAATGGAGGGATATTGATGATAAGAAGTGGAGAGGTTGAACTTGCAGTCGTTAGAATTTAGAAAATGAGGCAAATGTATTGATACGCCGAAGATTCCTGTGTTCTTACAGATTAGGCACTGAGACATTGTTCCCCTGAGCAAGGATCTGTAACTGGAGATAAAGGGGAATACAGATATCAGAGAAGCGAACAGAGAAAAGTTGGGTTGTAGAGACTGGAGGATGTTACAGAGTCCGGGTGAATTGACATCACTGTTGGTGGTTAGAAATCAGATAGGTTGTCCGGCTGAAAGATGTCAACGAGATTTACAGGGTTATCAGTCGTGAAGGAGTTACAGCGATAAGGAGGAATATAGGGACGAAAGATTCCACAGGTGGGGTGGTCGTTGGAGCTTCAGGCGATACAGAGACTGGGAGGGTTATAGGGACTGGAGATTACACAGATATTGGTGGTAGTAGGAGCTTCAGAAGTTTTAGGAGAAAGGGAGGATGGTAGGCACTGCATTGTAGGCACTGGATATGAGACAGTTGGGGTGAAAGTTGGAGCTGGCGGAGTTTATTGAGCCCGGGAGGATTGCTGGTGCTGGGAGCTACACTGGCATGGACAAAACTTGAAGCTGCAGGAGAGAGGAAGATAGGGAGGGTTGAAGGGTCTGGATCTGTTCACACAGCCAGGGAGAGGTGTAGGGATTGGAGGAGCCAGAGATGCTGAGGGTTGTCGGGCTGTAGGAGCTCAGAGCGTTAGTAAGGACTGTGAAGGCAGGTTTGCAGCATTCCCATCAGTTACACAGAGATGTGGAGTGCTGTTCTGGAGGAGGTTACCGAAATCAACAAGATTGCAGATTATGGAAGTTATTAGAATGACAGTGAGCTGTAGTATTTGAGGAGGTTACAGGGACAGGATGCATTGAGGAGTTGGAGGCTGCTACTTGTGTTAAACATGCTGCAAGGGATCAATATCCTTACATCGATCAGGGGGATTGGAAGCTCTGGAGATTAAGAATGAGAAATGCAGTAACTGAAGAATATCACAGAGATGGGAGGAACATATGAGGGGCATTAATCACTCAGATGTGAAAGCAGAAGTTTTCATTAGTAGGTTTGCAAAAGACGTGAAAGGTGAGGCCGTTGTCCACAGTGAGGGGGATGGTCTCAGGCTCTAGTCTGAAGGTTGAGGCTGGGACAGAATTTCAGCAGATTAATTTCAATTGATAACCAGGTAGGAGCACAGCAGGAAATGAGGGAAAACTGATGAACTAAACTTTATTTTGATTTAAAATGGCGGACAGGTAAGGCAGATGAACGCACGTCATAGATGGGAACATGGGACTGGGAAATCACAGGAATTTCAGAAACACAGCTGAGGGACGGACAGGACTCGCAAATCATTGTTCCAGAGGACAGATTCAACAGGAAGGATAGAAGGTGAGGCAAGAGTGTAGGGGGAGTGGATCAGTGAAAACATCACTGTGCACTGAGAGAGGATATTCCTGAGGATCGCCCAGTGAAGCTATGTTAGTGGATCGGAGAAATAAGAATGAATAATCAGTTATTTATGACTGTACTACAGGCCCGCAGTTGTCAGCGGGAAATTGAACAGCAAATATGTAGGAGATCTGAGATACCTGTTAGAAGGATAGGGTTGTAATGGTTGGGGAGTTTAACTTTCCAAAAACTAGATTGGGACTGCCAGAGTGTTCACAGCTTGGATGGGAGGGATTTGTTCAGTATGTTCAAGAAAACTCGCTCAATCAGTGTGTAATTGGCCCGACTGGAGAAAGGGATAAAACCTGACCTCCCTTCGGGAAACAAGGTAGAGAAAGGGGCTGAAGTGTTTGTGGGAGGGGGGGGGGGTCACTTTAGCAAAGTCACCCCAATTCTATTAGTTTGAAAATAGTGATGGAAAAGGACAGGACTGGTCCACAAGTTAAAGATCAAAACTGGCCTTGCCCCGTCCAGAAGGTATTAGACAACGCTGTCCAAAAGTTGATTCGTGGAGGCTATTTGAAAGTAAAGGGACGTCGGGCAAGTGGGACTCTTTCAAAAGAGAGATAAATTAATATTTCAGGGCCAGCATATTCCTGTTAGTGTGAAGGGCAATTCTGACACAAGTGAGAAACACATGATGACTGGGGATAGTGAGGTTCTAGTCAAGACAAAATGGGGCACATGTCCGATACCGCGAGCTGGATTAAGTCAATCCCTTGAAGAACATTGTGGGTGTAGTAATACTCTAAAGATGGAAACCATGAGGGCGTAAAGGGGAACTGACAGAGCTTTGGAAGAGAAGGTTTAGGAAAATACAAAGAGATTCTACAAGTGCATTAACAACAGAAGATTAACTCGGGACAGAATGTGACCCCTTAAAGATTAATGAAGCCAGCCATGTGTGAACCCACAGGAAATGGGTGAGATCCGAAACAAAAACTTCACGTCAGAACTTACTGTGGAAAACACGTTGGGGAAGCGGGGAAATAAACAGTGATGTTTTCAAAAGAGTCCACATTGGAGAACAGGAGGTGCTGAAGGTTTTCGAACACATTAAAATTAGACAACTCCCTGGGAACTAATCAAGTGTATCCCAGGACATTGGGGTAAGTTAGGGAAGAAACTTACAACGTTATTTCTATCACTGACAGCCACGGGTGGTGAGCTGGGAGCCTGGAGGGTGGCTAATGTTGTGCCAGCCTTTAGGAAAGGCAGCGAGGGAAAGCCAGGAACATCAACACCAATTAGCTTGATGTCAGTGGTGCCAATGTTATTGTAAGCAATTCCCCGGGACAAGACGTCCATGCATTTGGAAAGGCAACGTTTGATTAGCGATAGTCAGCATAGCTTTGTGCATGAAAAGCCGTGTCTCTCATTCTTGATAGAGTTTGTTGAAGAGGTGACCAAGAAGATGGATGAAGACAGAGCAGTAGACGTTGTCTATATTGACTTCAGCGAGGCCTTTGACATGATTTAGCGTGGTGCACTGGTTAGTGAGGTTAGATCACATGGGATCAGGGAGAGCAAGCCAAACAAACACAAAATGGGCTTGAGAATAGGAGACAGAGGGTAGTGGGAGAGGGTTGTTGTGCAGACTGGAGGCCTCTGACCAGCGGTGTGCCATAAGGATCGGTGCAGGGTCCACACATGTGCATTATTGACATAAACGAGAATATATGAATTATTGTTATAAGTTTGTGGATATTAAATAAGTGTTATAGTGGGCAGTGAATACAGTTATCAAAGGTGCTCTTAACCAACTGAGCCAGTGGGTCAAGAAATCAAAGATGGAGCTGAATTCAGGTATTGGATTTTGTTAAGACAAACCAGGGACGACTAACACAATCAATGGCAGAGCTCTAGACAATGTTATCGAACGGAGAGAGACCAAGGGATGCAGTTACATTATTCCTTGCAAGTGGCAACACTGTTGGACAAGATGGGGAAAATGGATTTGGCACACTAGCCGTCATGGGTCAGAGCATTGTGTAGCTGAGTTGGTATATCATGATACGGCTGTATCAGACATTGCTGGGACTCCAGTTGGAGTACTGTGTAGAATTTAGATCGTCCTGCTATAGGAAGCATATTCTGAAACTGTAAATGGAGCAAAGATTGACGAAGATGTTACTGATACTGGAGCGTTTGACAGAAACAGAGAGGCTGGATAAGCTGGAAAGCAACATGGGTGGAATGAGATAGATTTGGCCGATAAGGTTATGGAGAATCCAAAGATATTCTACAGCACACAAGTACAAAAAGCTACGAGAGAGACAATAGAGCCCCTCAAAGATCAAACGGCCATTCATGTGTGGAACCACAGGAAATGGGCGCGACACGAAATAAATATTTCATGTCAGAACGTACTGTGGATAAAGACTAGAAAACAAAAGGAAAGAAATAGTGATGTCTTGAAAAGACTCCCCATTATAGAAGAGGTGGTGCTGGAGGTCTTAGAACACAAAGGTAGAGAAAGTCCTAGGTCCTGAACAAATGTATCCCAGAACATTGTGGCAAAGTCGCAGTGGGGACCGTCGCTGGGATATTTGTATCAATATCCTTCGTGTTTCCATTGGGTTTGGTGGCTGAGGGGTGACTTTATAAAGGTTTATAAAAATATGAGGGATATACATCGGGTGAATAATGAAGGTCTCGAACTCAGGGTAGGGGAATCCATAACTAGAGGTCATAAATATGAGGTGGGAGAGGAAATACTTAAAAGCGACCAGAGGAGCACATTTCCATATAGAGAATGGTGCACACAGTGAATGAACTGCGCTGAAGTAGTGGAGAAAAGTAGAATTCCATCATGGAAAAGACATTTGGGCAGGTACATGGAGAGGAGAAGGTTTGACGGGAAAGGGAACAAACGTAGGCAAATGCGACTCATTCAGGAACCGTGAGCAGCATGGTCTAGTTGGATCGAAGGAACCGTTTCTGTTCTGAATGCCTCTTTCTCCAGTTATTGGAGGAGGGAACTACTGAGATAAGGCATGTTATAGGCACTGAAGCAAGTTGCAGCGATGGACATGGTAATCTAGAATGCAGTATATTCCAAATATGTAGAGGGACTATCGGTAACGGAGTAGGTTACAGGGACAGAAACTATTATAGGAGTTAAAAATTATTGAAGACACTGGTCCAGGAGACATGCTATATGTACTGTGTTGGAGGGGGAAACCAGAACAGAAAGATCCCGGGCAGCATTACTACACACTCATGGGAAACCTGATTTCTCCTCTGTTATACTGATGTTCACTAAGACATCACAAGCCTGGATTGATAACTGTGACACTCCCGATGTTATCTCAATGCAACAAAACTTACAGTAGGGGTGGTGATTGACCTGGGGTGTGTATTTACTGTGCTCCCCCTCCAGCACTGTAACTATGTCATGTCTTGCTAGCCGATCTTTTGAACCCTCTCATTGCTCTCTTCTCTGTGCACTGTGAGTGATCTTACCTCACTGCAGGATTTACTGAAGGCTCCAGATCTCCCTGCCTTTGTCTCTCTGGCTAAACAACGTCTTCAATGAGGTGATAGACGAGGCACCCAACAGTTGGGAAGTCTATTGAGGCAGGAACTTACTGATTACCTGCAGAAGACAGAGAAATAGACAGGATGGGAAATTAGATTGATGCAATGAAGGTTATACATTGAGAAAGGCAGTGAGTCCCACAAAGATCTGGAAAATCCCAGTCTCCATTCCTGGCCTGTGCTGTTGTGTCTCTCTGGACTGGAGAATTCTGTTGGCTCAGGATCTGGAGTAGCTGCAAGAGCGAGAGGTGCTGACAGAGGCAGAAATTGTACCCACGCAATGAGAAATACCACATGGAGAGATACTGAGTGATATCACCAGATTGCAGGAAGGTATCAGGATCAAACAATCATGAAGGAAAAACAGGTTTAACTCCATGAGGCACTGGTATCCGTGTTCAGTGATGAATAGCCTGTGAGCAGGCGAAGTGATGGCCTAGTGGTGTTATTGCTAGAGCATGTATCCAAAACCTCAGCTAATGTTCAGGGGAGGAAGGTTTGACCCCCACCATCAGAAATGGTTGAATTTTAAATAAATTATTTTAAATATAGTAATTGACAAACCATCAATACCATTACTGATATACAATAAATCCAAACATTTCTACTTTCAAGAAGGACATCTGCCCATCCTCACGTGGTTGGCATGACATCCCCACTGCAAAGTGTTTGCCTCTTAATTATCCTCTAAATGGCTGAGCAAGTTACTTAGCTGAAGGTTAGGGCTGGGCAGGAAAGTATGGTCAGCCAGAGATATCCATATCCCATACTTGATTTTTTTAAAAAAAGGTCCATTCTGATGGTCCCACTGGAACTGAGCTGGGGCCAGGGTCCTGGCCAATCATGTCGGTAGATGTATGGACAGGGCTTTAAACTGACAGAGAGGATGCAGGGACAGGGTTCAGGTGAAACGAGATTTCCAAATCCAAAGAGAAAAGGTGACGTATCTGAACAGCATGGGAATGTGGCCGGAGACAAGCAGAAAGGAACAGGATGGGACAGAGTTTAACTAAAACTATATATCAGCGAAACGATTTGTGACAGGGAATTGTGGGAAAGAGTAAAATATGTTTTGTTTTGGAATGGACAAAGTCTCTTCAATAAGGTGGATGGATTTGTGACACAGAGATTCTGAATGTAAATTCTGGCTATTACTTGCCAAGGACACAAGGAGCAGAAAAGATTTAGCCATTGAACAGCATTTCATTGCTCATCACTGCATTAAACAGGAACTCATTGGAACTTTTAATAAAGGTATTGTGATAATTTAGTGAAACTTCAACATTCATATAATCTTGACAATCATACTGACAGAGTGATATTCGAAGAGCAGATTGTAGATTTATTTTCAGTGTTTATTTGAATAACACATTGTGCAACTGGCTAGGGGCATAACTATCTCAGAGCGAATGTTGTATGATGAAACTTAGTGAATGAATAATGTCACCTGGGGAGATCCTCCGGGAAATTGTGATAAAGTGCAGTTTAAGGAAATATAAAGTTTTAAAGGAATTACAGAAAGGACAAGCTACAACTAGAAATAAAAACAGCCAATTACACGGGTTTGAGCGGAGAACTGGCCAAGGTGTACTGGTGGAACAGACTGAAACATGTGTCTGTAAATGAACAGTGGAAAACATTTGAAGGAACAGTGTAAAATACTCAACAAAAGGAAATTCCATTGCAAAAGACAAAACCTCAGCAAGAAATTACCTCCCATCCCTCACTCAGGACAAAATGAATCATATTAGATTATGAGGCTTAGAAGATCACCACTTAAAATCCTGAAATGAGAGAGAGTATAAGCAGGAAGTATTAGAGAAATTGCGAAGGGTCTACTTGCAGGAGGAGGGCAGTGGAAAGGGGAATCATTGTCGGGGCTTAATGACACGATATCAACAGGGAGAGGTGAAGGTGCTGGAGGTGGTGAGAGTGTTACGGAGCGTGGTCAGAGCCTGAACCATGTTACAAAGCCAATACGGATTGCTGCAGATGCGGATTGCAAAGGTAGGGAGGGACATCTGCATTTTATTTATTTATGCATGGGATGTGGGGGTCACTGATTGGACCAGTATTCTTTGCCCCCACTGCTAATTGGCCAGAGGGCAGATCAGAGTCAGCTATATTGCTGTGGGTCTGGATTCACATGTAGGCCAAACCAGGTTAGAATGTCAGATGTCCTTCACTAATAAAGGTAAATGAACCAGATGAGTTCTATCTGACGGCTCAACAATGTTTCCTCACCAATGTCTTGTTTCGACAACATGACATCCCAACTCTTACTCTCAATGTTCTAACCAATGAAGGTAACCATTCCAAACGCCTGCTTCACCAGCCTGTCTATCTGGGACACCACTTTCAAACAACTGTGTACCTGCATCCCTGGGTCACTGACTGATAACACTACCCAGGGCCCGAACATTAACTGTACAAGTCCCACCCTGGTTTGTTTCACCAAAATGGAACACTTCACATTTATCTAATTAAACTCCATCTGCTATCCTTCAGCCCACTATCCCAGCAGTACTGTTCTTCCTATTGTATCTCAGATAACCTTCTTCACTGTCCACTTTACCACCAATGTCAGTGTCAGCCAAGAAGCGTACTTACCAGGAAACAAATATTCCCATCCAAACCATTTATCCAAATGACAAACAACAGTGGGCCCACTATACCGCTGGTCACATGCCTCCAGTCAGAAAAACAACATATCTCCCCTCACCCTTTGTCTCCTACCATCAAGCCAATATTGTAAAACAGTTCACTAGCTCCTCCTGAATGCCATATCCTTTTACATTGATCTGATCTTATTACCCAGTTTACCATACAGAAGGCAGAACACAGAACAGTGCAGCACAAGACCCTTCGGCCATGATGCCGTGCCAACCATTTATCCGACAGTAAGATCAAACTAACCTACATACCTTTCATCTTAATGCCATCCATGTGTCTATCCACGAGTGTATTAAATGTCCCTAATGTATCTGACTCTCCCAGCACTGCTGGCAGTGCATTCCACACACCCACACACACACACACTTTGTGAAAAGAACCTGCATCTGAAATCTCTCCTTAACCATCCACCAATCACCTTAAAATTATGCCCGCTCAGAATAGCCATGTATGCCATGATATAAAGAAGTCACTCACTATTCACTCTATCTATGACTCTCATCATCTTGTTCACCTCGACCAACTCGCCCCTCACCCTTCTTCACTCCAATGAGAAAAACCGAACCTCCCTCAACCTTTCTTCATAAGACATGCCCGCCAGCACAGGCAGCATTCTGGTAAACCTCCAAATTAGACTCCCTAAGCTTCCACTGCCTTCCTGTAATGAGGGGACCAGAATTGAACACAATATCACAAGTGGGGTCTAACCCAGGCTCTATAGAGCTGCAGAATAACTTCACTGCTTTATAATTCAATCCCCCAGCAATTGAAAGCCAACACAACATATTCCTTCACAACAACCCTTTCAGCTTGGGTGGCAACTTTGAGGGATCGATGGATGTGGAACCCATGATCGCTCTGTTCCACAACACTACCAAGTATTCTGCCTTGAATCCTATATTCTGCATTCAAATTCGACCTTCCAAAATGAATCATTTCACACTTTTTCAGTTTGAACTCCATCTGCCACTTCTCAGCCCAGTTCTGCATCCTGCCATTTTCCTGCTGAAACCTACAACAGACTTCCACGCTATCCACCACTCCACCAAACTCCAAGACATTGGCAAAATTGCTAACCCATTCTTCCACCACAACAGTCAAGTCGTCTATATTTAAAAAATCACAAAGAGCAGGGGTCCTGCAACCGATCCCTGCAGAACACCACTGGTCACCGAGCTCCAGACTGAATGTTTTCCATCTATCACCACCCTCTGTCTTCTATGAGCCATGAAGTCTGTATCCCATGTGTCTGTACTTTCTGAATGAGCCATAAAGGTGTTTTGTCACATTCCTGAAGTGTTCAATAAGATTTGTGAAGAAGAGACCTGCCCCTTACAAAGCCACGCTAACTATCTCTAGTCAAACTATGGTTTTCTATGGAGTCATAAATCCGCTCTCTGAGAGTCCTCTCTAATAATCTGCATACCACAGACATAAGAAAGTGAGGTCTGTAATTCCCAGGACTATCCCTATTCCCTTTCTTGAACAAGGCACTAACATTTGCCGCCCTCCAATCATCTGGTACGATTCCGGTTGACAGTGAGGGTGCAATGGTCATCGGCAAAGGCACAGCAATCCATTCCCTCGCTTCATGTAGTAATTTTGGGCATATCCCCTCTGGTCCAATGGACTTATCTATCTTTATGTTTTACACAGTTCTCAGCACATCCTCCTTCTTAACATCAACCTGTTCACATATATCAGTCCTTTTCATGCAGTCCTCACAAATGATAATGTCCCTCTCAGTAGTGAATACTGAAGCACAGTATGCATTTAGGACCTCCCCAACCTCCTGTGACTCCAGGCGCATGTTTCCTCCACTATCCCTGACCTGCCCTTGCCTCACTCTGACCATCCTCTTGTTCCTCACATAAGTGGAAAATGCCTTATGGTCTTCCTTAATCCTTCCCATCAAACCTTTTCATGTCCCATTCTAGCTTTCCCAAGTCCATTCTTCAGTTCCTTCCTGGCTACCTTCAGTGAGTCCCCAGAGTGTGGAAACAGGCCATTTGGCGCAACAACTCCATACGGACCCTCTGAAGAACATCCCGCCCAAAACCATTCCCCACCCTATTACTTGACATTTACCCTGACTAACGTGTCAATCCTGCACTTCCCTGAACACTATGGGTAATTTACCAAGGCTGAGTCACCTAATCGACACATCTTTGGACGGTGGGTGGAAACTGGAGCACCTGGAGGAACCCCACGCAGACATGGAGAGAACGTGTAAACTCCACACAGACAGTCGCCCGGGACTGTAGTCGAAATCGGGTCCTTGGATCTATAAGGCAGCCGTGCTAACCACTGAGCCACCGTTATGCATCCATATAACCCTATAGAGGGGTAACGATCCTAGCGTCCTCAACCTTATGTCAGCTTCCTTCTTCCTCTTGACGAGATGTTCTACATATCTTAGAACGTTGTCAAATGCTTTGCTGAAGTCCATGTAGACAACATTGACTGCTCTGCCTTCATATCTCTCTTGGCCACCCCGTGGAAGAGTCAATCCGGTTTGTGAAACACGGTTTCCCACTCACAAAGCCATGCTGACTATCTCTAATCAGCCCTTGTCTTTCCAAATATATGTAGCTCCTTTCTCTCAGAATCCCCTCCAACAACTTGCCCATCACTGGGCTCACGGGGCTGTAATTTCCTGGATTTTCCCTGCAACCCTTAAGTGATGGAACAGCATTAGCTGCCTCTAGTCTTCCGACACCTCACTGTGTCTGTTGATAATATACATATCTCTGTTAGGGACACAGTAATTTCTTCTCGAGCTTCCCCCAAGATTCTTAGTTTGACCGAATTAGCTGCTGAGAATTGATCTACCTTTATTTGTTTTTAGATTCCAACACTTTCTCTTCTCTGTTTAGGATTCTTTCCAAGATATCGCAAATTATTTCCCAGAGTTCCCGAGCTTCCATGTCTTTCTCCAGAGTAAATACTGACAAGACTGTTTTTTTTGTTTAAGATCTCACCCATCTCCTCTGGTTCCACACATTGGTGACCTTATTGATCTTTAACCGGCCCTATTCTCCAACAAGTTATTCTTTAGCCCTTAATGAATCTTACACAAAGGCTTCTGAAAATTCAAATAAACCATATCATCCGTACCAACAACCCCCCCCCCCACCCCCACACCTCACCCTTATCTATATTTATATTCATATTTATACTTGCCATTTATATTCACACCAACAAATAAAATCCAACAGGCACAAAAACAAATTCGCTTTTATGAAATGTGTTTCTAAGGGTTCAGTTTTTTTAATTGATATGTCATTTGTCACTCATTTCAGAATGCTCCTGACTTACTGTCAGGCTAACGGTATTTGTTTTTAGTTTGGAAACATAAAGGGTTGTGGGTGTTTTGTTTATCAATCTGGAAAAAAAGTAGCTTACAGGGTCATCAAGTAATAGAGAAGGCAAATCAAATGCTTCCATTTATTACAAAGGGAATGGAGTCTAAATATAGGAAGGTCTTACTAAAACGATGCAAGGTACAAGTCAGACTACACCTAGAATATTAGGGACAGTGTGTGCGCCCGAAGGTAGGATATCCTTGTATCAGAGGCAGTCCAGAGAAGGGCCACTCGGCTGATGTTGGAAATGGAGGGATTTTATTATAAGAAGAGGTGGAGTAGATGGAGAATGAACCCATTGAAGTTGAGAAAAATGAGAGAGAAACTAAATGAAACATGCAAGATTCTGAAGTACTTTGATTGGACAAATGCTGGGAAGTTAGAAAATAGAACAGTTCAGCAATAGGCCCTTCGGCCAATCTTGATATCATTCTCAACTCATCCCATCTGTATATACATGGCCCATGTCCCTCTATTCTCTGCCTTTTCATGTTTCTGTCTAAATGACACTTCAAAACTTACTCACATTTCTGTTTCTATGACATCGCTTGGCAACTTCCACTCTCTGTAAAAAAAAACTTGCCTCACGCACTTCATTTAAACTTTCTCTTTCTCACCTTCAAAGTCTGTGCTCTTCTATTTGAAACTTACACATTGAAAAAGAGATTCTGACCATTCGCATTATCTATCCCTGTCTTATCGTCATATTCCTGTACCTAATCGCCTGTCAGCCTCTGATACTCTCACAAAGCAATACAAATTTGTTTAATTTCCTCTTACCCCTTAAAAACATAACGCAGGTAACACACCCTTAAAAACATAACGCAGGTAACGTGCTGTTAAACCCCTTTGCTACCCTCTCCAAAGCCTCCACATCCTTCTTATTTTGTGGAGATGAGAACTGCACACATTACTCCAAGTGCGGCCAATCAGAAGTTTAATACAATTACAACATCAGATGCAAATCACTATACCCAACCCTGTGACCGATGAAGGCTGGTGTTCCATTTGCTTTCTTTCCCATCTAAAATGATTGTGTTGCCATTTTCAGGGAGTTACTGGCTTGCACCAAGATCCTTTTGTATATCAATGTCCCTCAGTATCCTAACTTTCATCTTGACTTTGACATCACCTCACACGTGTCCAGATTAAACTAAATTTGCCATTTCTCAGCACATCTTTCCAACTGATCTGTAACCTCCTGCAACCTTGGATCTCCTTGCTCATTAACCCCAATTCAACCAATTTTCATTTCCTCTGCATAATTATATTTGTCACTACCTTTCATTTCAATTGTGTATGAATCTGTAACCAGGGGGCAGAAAATCCCAGCAAGGGCTCACTCGTTTAAGATGGAGATGAGGAGAAATGTCTTCACTCAGAGTGTAGTGACTCTGTGGGAATTCCGGACTTCAGAGGGGCTGCTGAGGCTGGGTCATTAAGAATATTTACAACAGAGATGGTCAGATTGTCAAGAATAAGGGAAACAAGGGTTTTGTGGAGACGACAGGAAAAGAGAGTTGAAGATCATCAGGTCAGCCGTGACCTGATTGAAAGGCAGAGCACACTGAATGTGCCAAATGGCCTAATTATGCTCCTACGTCTCAACTCGGTATCTTCATTATAACATTATGAATCTCTGCTCACACACTCCTTTATAATGGGATTATTAGATATTTATTATTACACTGCATTTGATCGACAGCAGACAATTTTCTGGATGGCTCCCTGATATGATGTTCTGGAAAACCATCTCATATACAATCCAGGATTCCATCCATTACAGCCCTGATACTCATTAGTTATCCAGTCTGGATGGAGAATACTGTCACACACAGTTACTATCCTGCCCTTGCTGCAAGAATATTCAGTGTCCTGACCGCAACCACTTTGACATTACCACTACTGTCTGGTGCCTATAAAAGAATTCTTGCTAACGCTTGCTGCTGTTTATTTATTCTCATCTCCACCCAAATAGACTCCAAATTTTGATCGTCAGATCCACGTGACTGTCTCAGTAATGCATTAACCTCATCCTTTCTTCGCAACTTGGTTGCCTTTTTGCCTGTCCTGCCTTGATCCCAGCAACCCTTCAATATTCCCTTCCCAGTGATGGTCATTCTGCAGCTACATCTCCGGAATGACAGTTCCATCATATCTGTTCCCTGTCATTCCATCTGCCTTATGGCGAATACAGGGAGTCATTCCTCAGTAGAGGGGAATTGAACGCATGGGTAGAGGTTACAGAGATAGGGAGGCTTACAGGGTCTTGAGGATGTTCGAGTTAAATATCTGGTCAAGAATGTCAGTGAGACAAACGGGTTTGGGGATTTGAGGAATTTACAGAGATAGAGAGAGCTGGATTAGATACTGGAAATAGGAATAGGGATGGATGTAGGGAGAGGCACGCAGTCTGAAAGGCACAGACAGGGGGTGTTTCAGGGAGAAGTGTATTGTATATACTAACAGAGATATGAAACGTTATAGTGACGGAAGACATTTACAGTTATAAGAAGGTTTCCAGGTTCTGAAAGCTACATAGATAGGAAGGCAATGGAGAATGTCAGGTTACTGGGTTGGAGAGAGTTACACAAATGGGGAGGGTTGCACAAACTGAAAGAGGTTCCTGTGGTCAGGAGGGTTGGGGGTGGCGGTGAGGTTTAAATAGATTAAGACAGAAAAAAATGTAGAAGGAGAAGGAGGTTACAAATGTATGTGGGGATTGGATGAGCTGAAATTGAAAGTGACTCTTATGGAAACGGGGGAGTCACAAAGATTTGGGTTGGTGCTAAGATCGGAAAATAGGCAGGGACTTCAAGGGGTTACCCAACAAGCGATGATTAAAGGGTGTCCATATATTGGGGTGTTGACAGGACTGGAAGAGCTTACACAGAAAAGGAGGGCTTTAGATATTTATGGAGATAGTGGCGGGGCTGAAACAGTTAGCAGAGACATGAAAACTTTTAGGACAGTACTAAGATACACAGGCATTAGTTAGTACAAGAATGGGAAGCTTAATGGGACTGGAGGAGCGAAGAAAGGTACAGATAGCAGTGGTGGCTGTAGATGTTAACGGATTATGGAGAGACTTGCAGGTTAGAGAGAGCGTGGGCTTCAGATTCTGACAGCCATTGTACGAAGTGGAGTAGCCCTGGAAAATGGCGAGTTTGCAGCTATAGAACGTGCTGAAGGGACTGGAAGTGGTAAAAGATGTAGAGAGGGTTGTGGAAGCAGTTGCTGGTTCGAGATAGGGAGCACTGCAGAGACTGCTGGGGATCATACAGTCAGGGGGATTTCTAAGAGCAGGGGAAAGTAACAGAAATAGAGAAAGTGCAGTGCCTGAGGAGGGTTCAGCAACCTGGAGGTTTCAAGGTTCAGAACAAAGTTACAAAGACTGGGACAGTTGTAGGGATTGGAGGAGCACAGAAAGATATGGAGGGCTTTCAACCCTGTAGGATAGTATGTTACAGAGACGGGGAGAGTTTCACAACGAAAGGGAATTAGATAGATCAGGAGGATTTGAGGTTATTGGAGCAGCTTTAACTATACAATTTCTCCAGAGATAGAGAAAGTAGTGGAGACTGTAACAGGTGAAATAGAGGGATGGTTTTAAGAATAAGAAGGACTTTTCAGAGAAAAGAACGGATATGGGGATGGAACATGGTGAGAGTCACAGTGACAATTCCGACAGCTCAGGAAAGTAACAGAAATATATAGTGTACTGATAAGGGGAGAACATTAAAGGTATAAAGATTTGTAGTGACTGAAGGAGATTACATGCACAGCAAGGGGAGTAGGGACTACTAGAGTATGCAGAGATTGAGTCTGATTGAGAGAGGAAGCGATTATTGTCATCATTAGGATTGTAGAGACGAGATTCCATGACAGAACTTATGTATCCACAGCCATGGAGGATATTAACAGATGGAGAAAGTTCCTAAGGTCAGGAGGTCCTTGGGAGATTTCACAGATAGTGAGATTCTCAGGTAAAAGCCTGACATAGTTACAAAGGCAGGGAGGTATTTCAGGTCTGGAAGTGATTACACAAATCGGGACAGCTCAATTGCCGGAATACTTTTTCACAGATAAGGAAGGTTGGAGGAGCTGGGGATGTTTACCCAGATAGTTACGGATGGAGAGGTGAAAGACAGACACATTGGCATGGAGGGTGTATTGGTGGGAGGATCTTACAGGGATAGACAGGATTGTCGGGGTTTACAGGGATGATGGAATTTAGAATCTACTAGAGAAGTTTAGGGATTAGGGTGTTAGGGGTTAGAGAACTTGACAGAGACAGAGAGCATTGTGGGGACGAGAGGAGATTCCAAACAGAGGAAGGATAATCAGGAATGGAGGACATTACAGAGATCACTAATACAACATAGGCCAGAATTGATGTCTGGGATCCCCTGTACTGTCTCGGTGAGGACCAGTACAGCAGAGGTGAAAGCAGGACTCTCAGCAGATGGTGGGATTGCAGCCTAGGATCCAGCAGTGTATCTATGTCCAATATCTCTCAGCCATGTTTCTGTTCTGGTTGGAATATTGCAGTCCACAGAGCCAATCCATGCTCTGAGCTCATCTCCCTTACCAGTCAGACCTAATGCGTGCCGTTCAGCCAACCAAACCCCGCCTCCACCCCATCACCCTCCCCACCGCCCCCCAACCAACACCACCAAGGAATACTGGTGACCATCAGGTGCAAATCCAATTCCCTTAGAAATGAGGGACAAGCAATGGTCATTAAATATCCTTGGCAGACACTATTAAGGAAAAGCTGCAAGATATTTTATGACATAGTCATAGTTAGAGGGTTCCCAGCTAAAGAGTGAGGCCTATTCGAAACCAAAGTGGCAATCTGTGCATGGAGCCAGAGGAAGTAGGTGAAGTCTTCAATGAATACGTCCCATCTGTATTCACACAGTAGGAAGGCATTGTAGCCAGGGATTTCAGTTGGAATGGTGAGATTCGAAAACATGTTAAGATCAATAAGGATGTATTAAATGTTTTCACAGGCAGAAAGGTGGAGTAATCCCCAGTGCCCAAGGAAATGTATCCTACGTTGCTATGGGAGGTAAGGGATGAGATTACTGGGGCCCTGGGAGATATATTTAATATTTTGCTGACCACAGTTGAAAGGCCAAATGACTGGAGGATCGCTAATATGGTTCCTTTATTCAGGAAGGGCAGCAGGGATAGGCCAGTTAATTACAGAGCATATAGTCTGACAGCAGGGGAGGGAAATTATTGGAAACAGTTCTGAGGGAAAATTAGGGATAGTCAGCACGGATGTGGTAAAAGAAGATCCTGTCTGATGAATTCAGCTGAGTTTTCTTGAAAATGAAGATTAAACATATTGATGAGGGCAGTGCAGATGATGTGAGTTTCTTGGAGTACACTATTGCATTTGACAATGTCCCACATGGAAGGTTCGTCCAACAGACCAATAGGATCCAAGGCAAGTTGGCATATTGGATCCATAATTGGTGGAGGGTTGGTTTTGTGTTTGAAATTCTTTCACCAGTGGGTGTACCACAGGGATCTGTGCAGGAACCATTGCTCTTTGTATGTACATTAATAGCTTGGATGAGAAATCAGAAGGTATAATTACTCGGTTTTCAGATGACATGAAATTTGAGGGTGTTGTCCACAGTGAGGGGGATGGTCTCAGGCTGCAGTCTGAAGGCTGGGACAGAATTTCAAGAGAGCCATTTAAATAGACAATGCCGGCAATAACACAGCACCCCGTAGGGGAAAACGGATTAATTAAACTACTTTATTTCAACATAACAGGTCTAACACGTAAGGCAGATGACCTTGGTGCATGGACATGGGACTAGGACACCATAGATCTGACAGAAACACAGCTGAGGGAGGGACAGGACTGGCAACTCAATGTTCAATGGTACAGATTCTACAGGATGCAGAGAGCAGGAGGTGAGAGAGGACGGGATTGGAGTTTTTGATCAGTGAAACATCACTGCAGCACTTAGAGAGAATATTCCTGGGGATCGCCCAATGATGCCTTAATGGTGGAATTGAGAAATGAGAATCGGTCATCACTTTGATATAACTGCACTACAGGCCCTCAACAGTCAGTGGGAAATTGAGCAGCAAATATGTCGGGATACCTCAGATATCTGTAAGAATTATAGCGTTGTAATGGGCGGGCGGTTTAATTTTCCAAACTTAGACTGGGCCTGCCAGAGTGTTCACAGCTTGGATGGGAAGATTTGATAGGCATGTTCAAGACAACTATCCCAGTCAAAATGTCAATGGTCGGACTGCAGAACGGACGAAAATCCGACTTTCCCTTGGTAAACAAGGTAGGAAAAGCGACTGAGGTGTTCGTGGGGAAACACTTTGGCAAAGTCACCACAATCATATTAGTTTGAAAATAGTGATGGAAAAGAACATGGCTGGTTCACAAATTATTGATCAAAACTGGCCTTGCCTGAATCCAGAAAATATGAGTCAAGAGCATTTAACAATTGATTGGGGAGGCAATTTGCAGGTAAAGGGACGTCAGGCAGATGGGAAGCTTTCAAAAGAGATAAAACGAGAGTTCAGGGCCAGCATATTCCTGTTAGTGTGAAGAATAATACTGGTGAAAGTAAGAAAACCTGGATGCCTGGAGATATTGAGGTTCTGATCAAGAGAAATTGAGCACGTGTCACATATAGCCAGCTGGATTAAGGGAATCCATTGAAGGACATTGCAGGTGGAGTAATACATTTAAGTGGGAAATCAGGAGGGACCAAAGGGGACCACAGAAAGCTCTGGTAGTTCAAACTGAGGAAAACACAAGTATATTAACAACAGAAGATTAAATACGGATGGAATATGGTTCCTTAATGATCAATGGGGCCAACCAAGTGTGGAACCAGAGGAGATGGCTGAGACCCTAAACGAAAATTTTATGTTTCAACCTACTGTGGAGAAAGTCTGGGAAATTCAGGGAAATAAACAGTGATGTCTTCAAAAGAGTCCACATTACAGAACAGGAGGCAGTGGAGGTTTTAAAATGCATAAAGGGTAGGCAAATCCCAGGGAACGAATCAAGTATATAACTATATATTGTGGGAAGATCAGAGAGAAATTTTGGGATCCCATAAAGAGATTTTTCTATCACTGAAAGCTACGGGTGATGAGCTGGAAGCCTCACACTCACTCAGTCACTATCACACTGTCCCCCTCACACTCACTCCGCCATCGTTTCCCTGACAGGGTCACACTCACGCAGTCACCGTAACCCTGAAACACTCACACTCAATTTATGAATACTAACCTGATGGAAACATACATGCACTCCATCCCTGTCACCCTGAGACACTCAGTCTCTCTCTGTTCCTGTCACGCTGAGGCAGTCATGCAGTCTTTGTCCCCATCACCCTGTCCCACTCACACTTACTCGATAACCATCAGCCTGACCCTCTCACACTTACTCGATCACTGTCACACTGACTCCTTCGCAATCACTCAAGCTCCGATAGCCTGTCCACCTCACACTCACTCTATCACCGTCATACTGATACCCTCACACTCATTCTGTACCGTCAGCATGAAACACACACACACAACCTCCCTCTCACCCTGAACCCCTCAAACTCACATACTCACTATTACCCTGATGCGCTCCGATTCACACTGTAACTGCAACACTGGCTCCCTCACACTCACACCGTCCACGCCCCGCTGAACCCGTCACACTCACACGCTCACCGCCACCCTTACCCCTCACACTCACACCGTCACCGTTACCCTGACTCCTTCACACTCACTCAGTAGTACCGTAAACATAACCCCCTTCAAACTCAGTCTCCGTTAACCTGACCCCCTCACAATCACTTCATCACCATCACCCTGACCCCCTCACACTCTCTCTCTTTCACAGTCACCCTGACCAGCTCACGCTCATTCTGTAACTACCACCATAACTCCATGATACTCATTCAGCCATTATCACGCGGACCCCATCAGACTCCCTTCTTCACAGTCACACTGACCCCTTAATCGCACTCCATTCCCATGAACCTGACTTCTTTACACTCAATCATTGATTGTCACGCTGAAACCCTCATGCAAACTCCATCACCGTCACTCTGATACCCTCACTCTCCTGCGGTCACCCTGATCCAGTCACACTTGCTACCTTCCTGTGTCCTTGAACGCACAATTCAAACTCTCACTGCACGCTGAACACCTCACACCCACTCTGTCACAGTAACCGTGTCTACATGGCACTCACTCCCTCATCGTCATTGTTAACCCCTCCCACTTACTGCATCCCTGTCACCCTGACAACGTCATACACACTCAGTCATCGTCACCCTGATCCCCTCACACTCCCTCTATCACCATCACCCTAAACCCCTCACTCTCTCTCTTTATGACCGTTACCTGGTCCCACCACCCCCCTCAATCCAGCACCATAAACTTGACCCCGTCTCACACACTCTGGCACTCTCACCCCTAACCCCTCAAAATCACTAGGTCACCGTCAACGTGATGCAGTCACACTCATTCCCAAACTGACCCCCTCACGCTCGGTCCATCTCCGTCATCCTGATCCCATTATACTATTCCTGTCACTGTCACCCTGAATCACTCACACTCACTCCGCCACTATCAACCCGATACCATCACACTTTTCCATCACTGTCAGCATGGCCTACACACACATTCACTCCATCACCGTTGCCCTGACCTGCTCACACTCACTCCGTCACCGTCACCCTGATCCTAGACCCCATCACAGTTACTCCATCATCATCACCCTATCCCTGTCACACTCTCTCCATGACGAGCACCCGGTCATCTTCACACTCTCTCCATCATCGTCACGCTCACCCCGCACAATCATTCTGTCAGCATAACCCTGATGCCTCACACTCACTCCATGACTTCACCCTGACCCCATCAGGCACACTCTGTCACCGTCACCCAGAACCCCTCAAAATCACTTGGTCACCATCAAACTGACCCCATCACATTCACTCCCACCTTGACCCTCTTACACTCACTATATCATTGTCATCTAGACACCCCACACTATTCTGTCACTTTCACGCTGACATCCTCACATTCACTCAGTCACTGACACCCGGAAACCCTCTCACTCACTCAGTCACTGTCACCCTGGCCCCATCGCACTCACTCCGTCACTATTTCCCTGACAGGGTCACAATCACTTCGTCACCGTCACCCTGAATCACTCATAACCACTGCATCAATGTGAACCTGACACACACATGTGCATTCGTCCCCGTCGCACTCAGACACGCACACTCTCCCTAGCATGGTCACCCCAGCCCCTCGCACTTTCTCTCACCCGATCACCCTGAGCCCCTCACACTCACTCCATCTCTGTTACCCGGACACTCTCATTCTTACTCCATCACCGTCACCCTGAGACCTTCAGACTCTTTCGATCACTGTCACCCTGACACCATCATACTCACTCCAGCACCATGACCTGCACACACGCTCTGTCAGTGTCAACCTGACCCCCTCACAGTCACGCCACCAGCGTCACCCTGATCCCCTCACACTCACTCTGTCACTGTCACACACACACACGCACACACACAGACATTTACTCTATCATCGTCACCCTGACCGCCTCACACTCACTCCATAACCATCAGCCAGACCACTCAATGCACTGAGTCACCATTACCCGGACCCCCTCACCCTCACTAAATCAACGTCACACCATCACCAAAACATTGATCCAGTCACATTCACTCCATCACTGTCAACCTGTGCCCCTCACAATCTCTCTGCCCCTTACTCTGAGGCCCTCACACTGTCTTTGTCTCCACCATCCTGACCCAATCACACTAACTCCGTAAAAAGGACAGAATCCCTCTGGTGCTCACCTTCCACCCTACCAATCTTCGCATAAACCAAATCATCCACCGACATTTCCACCACCTACAAACAGACCCCACTACCAGGGATATATTTCCCTCCCCACCCCTTTCCACCTTCCGCAAAGACCGTTCCCTCCATGACTACCTGGTCAGGTCCACGCCCCCCTACAATCCACCCACCAATCCTGGCACTTTCCCCTGCCACCGCAGGAACTGTAAAATCTGCGCCCACACCTCCTCCCTCACCTCTATCCAAGGCCCTAAAGGAGCCTTCCACATCCATCAAAGTTTTACTTGTACATCCACGAAAATCATTTATTTTATCCGTTGTTCCGGATGCGGTCTCCTCTACATTGGGGAGACTGGGCTCCTCCTAGCAAAGCGTTTTAGGGAACATCTCCGAGACACCCGCACCAATCTACCACACCGCCCCGTGGCCCAACATTTCAACTCCCCCTCCCATTCTGCCGAGGACATGGAGGACTTGGGCCTCCTCCACCGCCGCTCCCTCACCACCACACGCCTGGAGGAAGAACGCCTCATCTTCCACACTGGAACACGTCAACCCCAGGGCATCAATGTGGACTTCAACAGTTTCCTCATTTCCCCTTCCCCCACCTCACCCGAGTTCCAAACATCATGCTCTGCACTGTCCCCATGACTTGTCCAGACTTGTCCTACCTGCCTATCTCCTTTTTCACCTATCCACTCCACCCTCTCCTCCCTGACCTATCACCTTCCTCCCCTCGCCCACTCACCCATTGTGCTCCATGCTACTATCTCCCCACCCCCACCCTCCTTTAGCTTATCTCTCCAGGCACACTACCTTTATTCCTGATGAAGGGCCTTTGCCCAGGAACGTCGATTTCGAAGCTACTTGGATTCTGCCTGAATTGCTGTGCTCTTCCAACACCACTAATCCAGAATCTCTCTGTAACTACTCAAGCCTTGCTTTCCTATATCTGTAACATGGCCAGAATTGCATTCCACTCACGATAACATTTTCAGCATTGCTTTCCTATCCCTGTAAAATATACAGCCTTGCTTTTGAATCTCCGTAATATCTCCTGCCTTGCCTTCCTATCTCTTTAACGTGGCCAGTAGTAATTTCTCAGTAATTTCGCCAGCATTGCATTCCTATCACTATAACATTTCCAGCCTTGACACTCCATCTCTGTAGAATTTCCAGCCTTGCTTTCTTGTCTCTGTAACATCTCCAGCCTTGCTGTCCACTCTCTGCAAAAATAAACAGTTTGCTCTCTAATCTCAGTAACATTTCCAGCCTCGCTTTCCTGTCCCTGTAACATCTCCAGCCTTGCATCCCTATCTCTGTACCAACTTCAGACTTGCATCCCTATCTTTGTAACATCTCCAGCAATGCATTGCTATCACTATAACATTTGCAGCCTTGCTTTCCTGTCTCTGTAACCTTTCCAGCCTTGTTTTTCTATCACTGCAACAACTCCAGACTTCCTTTCCTATCCCTGTCATATTTGCAGTCCTGCTTTTCTGTTTCTGTATCATCTCCAGCTTATCCTTCCACTCTCAGGAACATCTCCAGCCTTTTTTTCTTATTTTTCCGACATTTCAGCCTTGCCGTCCTCTCACTGACACATGTCCAGCCGTGCGTTCCTGTCTATCCCTACAACATCTTTAGCCTTGCTTTCCTTTCTCTGTGATATCTCCAGCCTTGCTTTCCTATATCGTGAGCCTGTCCAGCATGGCTTTCCTATCTCTGTAACATGGCCAGGCGTGCTTCCCTATCTCAGTAACATCTCCAGCATTGCGTTTCTATCACTATTACATTGCCATCCTTTCATTCCTAATTCTGTAAAATTTCTAAACTTGATTTCTTAACTTTGCAACTCTATAACATTTCCATCCTTTCATTCCTAATTCTGTAAAATTTCTAAACATGCTATCTTAACTTTGCAACATCTCCTTTTTCTGTAACATCTGCAGCCTCATCTTCCTCTCTCTGTAATACCTCTAGCCTTGCTTACCTCTCTCTGTAACATCTCCAAACTTGCTTTCTTGTCTCTTCAACAACGCCAGCCATCCAATTATCACTCTGTAACATCTCCACTCTTGCTTTCTTTTTTCTGCAAGGGGTCTAGCCATGCTTTACTCTCTCTGTAACATCTCCAGTCTTGCTTTCTTATCTCTGCAATATATCCAGCTATCCTTTCCTCTGTCTATCACATCACCAGCACTGCGTTCCTATCACTGGAGATGCCTTGCTTTCCTGTCTCTGTAACATCTCCAGCCTTGCTTTGCAACTTATGTACCCGCTACAGCCTTGCTTTCCTTTCGGTGTAACAAATCCAACCTCGTTTTCCACTCGCTGTAACATCTCCAGCCTTGCTTTGCAGTCTCTGCAACATCTGAAGCCTTGCGTTCCTCTCTCTGTCACCACTCCAACCTTGCTTTCCTCTCTCTGTAATATCGCGAGCCTTACTTTCTCATCTCTGCAACATCTCCAGCTTTCCAGTCCTCTCTCTGAAACATCGCCAGACTTGTTTTCCAGAATGGAAAGTAAGCCTGGAGATGTTGCAGATATAGGAAAGCAAGGCTGGCGATGTGAGAGAATAAGTAAACACGGCTGGTACTGTTACATAGATAGGAAAGCAAGGCTGCAAAAGTGAGAGGAATGCAATGCTGGAGATATTAGAAAGATTGGGATGCAAGGCTGAAGATGGTACAGAGATAGGAATGCAAGGCTGGAGATGTTGCAGGGAGAGGAAAGCGAAGCTGGAGATATTGCAGAGAATCGACGGCAATCTGTTAATTTTCTCACAGGTAGGAAAGCAAGGCAGGAGATGCTACAGAGAAAAGAAAGCAAGGCAAGGAAAGCAAGTAAATTCTACAAAGATGGGGAATCAATGTTGGAAATGTTATAGTGATAGGAATGCAATGCTCGAGATGTGACAGAGAAAAGGGATGCAAGGCTAGAGATGTTGTAAAAGATAGGAATGGAAGGCTAGAAATATTACAGAGAAAGGAAAGCAAGGCTGGCCACGTTACAGAGATAAGAAAGAAAGGCTGGACAGGCTGTAGAGATAGGAATACAAGGCTGTAGATAACACAGAGATAGGAATGCAAGACTGAAGATGTTACAGAGATAGGAAAGGAAGGCTTGAGAGGTTACAGAGATAGGAAAGCAAGGCTGGAGATATTATAGAGATTAGAAAGCAAGACTGTAAATTTTACAGGGATAGGAAAGCAATGCCTGGAAATGTTATAGTGATAGAAACGCACTGCTGGAGATGTTAGTGAAAGAGAAACAAGGCTGGACAGAGATGGGAAAGCACGGCTGAACTGGCTCTAGAGATAGGAAAGCACATCTACTGAAGTCAAAGAGACTGAAAGTCAATGATGGAGATGATACAGATATCGGGAAACAAAGTTAGAGATGATACAGAGAGAGATAAACATGACAGCAGATGTAACAGAGAAAGGAAAGCAATATTGGAGACGTTGCAAAGATAAGAAAGCAAGGTTGGAGATGTTACAGAGATAGGAACGCAAGGCTGAAAATGTTATCGGCATATTAATGCAATGCTGGCGATCTAACAGAGATAGGAAAGGAAGGCTGGCGATGTTGCAAAGACAAAAAAGTAAGGCCGGAAATTCTACAGAAATAAGAAAGAAAGGCTGGAAATATTATAGTGATCGAAAGGCAATGCTGGAGATGTTACAGAGATAGGAAAGCTACGCTGGACAGGTTGTAGAGATAGGAATACAAGGCTGAAAATGACACCGAGATAGGAAAGCAAGGCTGGAGATGTTACAGAGATAGGAAAGTAAGGCTGGAGAGTTTACAGCGACTGGAAAACAAGGTTGGAAATGTTACAGAGATAGGAAAGCAAGGTTGGAGATGTTACAGTGATAGTAATGCAAGGCTGAAGATGTTACAGAGAGAGGTAAGCATAGCTGGAGATGTTACAGAGAAAAAAAGGCTGCTGATGTTGCAATGTTAAGAAAGCAAGGCTGGAAATTTTACAGAAATAAGAAAGAAAGGCTGGAAATGTTATCGTGATCAGAATGCAATGCTGTAGATGGTACAGAGATAGGAAAGCAAGGCTGGATAGGTTACAGAGAGAGGAAAGCAAGGTTGAGATGTTACAAAGATAAGAGATCTTACACAACAAAGATCATGGCTGTAAATCTTACAGAGGTAGGAATGCAAGGCTGGAGATGTTATAGCGAGAGTAATGCAATTCTGGACATGTTACAGAGATAGGGGTGCAAGGCTGGTGATGTTACAGAGAGAGGAAAGCTAGGCTGGACCTCTTGCAGGTATAAGACATTTAGACTGGAGATGCTCCAGAGAGAGGACTGGAAGGCTGGTGATATTGCAGAGAGAGGAAGGCGGGGCTGGAGATGTTACAGCGAAAGGAAAGCAAAATTGCAGATGTTGCAAAGTTAAGAAGGCAAGATTAGAAATTTTTCAGAATTAGGAATGAAAGGATGGAAATGTTATAGCGATACGAACGCAATGCTGGAGATGTTGCTGAGATAGGGAAGCAAGCCTGGCCATGTTACAGAGATAGGAAAGCAATGCTGGACAGGCTCTAGAGACTGGAAAACAACTCTGGAGATATCACAGAGAAGGAAAGCAAGGCTAGAGATGTCGCAGGGATGGGAAAGCAAGGCTGGAGACGAGACAGAGAGGAAGGCAAGGCTTAAGATGTTACAGAAACAGAAAAACAGGGCTGCAGATATGACAGGGATACCAAAGGAAGACTGGAGTTGTTGCGGTGGTAGTAAAGCAAGGCTGGAGATGTTCCAAAAACGAGGAAGCAAGGCTGGAAATTTTACAGAGACAGGAAAGCAAGGCTGCAAATGTTATCGTGATAGCAATGCAATGCTGGAGATGTTACAGAGATAGGAAAGAAAGGCTGGCCACGTTACAGAGATAAGAAAACAAGGCTGGACAGGCTGTAGACATAGGAATACAAGGCTGAAGATAACACAGAGATAGGAATGCAAGACTGGAGATGTTACAGAGATAGAAAAGCAAGGCTTGAGATGTTACAGAGATAGGAAAGCAAGGCAGGAGATAATACACAGATTAGAAAGCAAGGCGGTAAATTTTAAAGGGATACGAAAGCAATGCTGGAAATGTTATAGTAATAGGAACGCACTGCTGGAGATGTTAGAGATAGAGAAACAAGGCTGGACATGTTACAGAGATCGGCAGGCACAGCTTGATAGGGTCTAGGGATAGGAAAGCACGTCTGGAGATGTCACAGAGTTTGGAAATCAATGTTGGAGATGATGCAGATATCGGAAAACAAGGTTAGAGATGTTACAGAGTGAGGTAAGCATGGCTGGAGATGTTACAGAGAAAGGAAAGCAAAATTGGAGACGTTGCAAAGATAAGAAAGCACGGCTGGAGATGTTACAGAGATAGGAACGCAAGGCTGAAAATGTTATCGGGATAGGAATGCAAAGCTGGCGATGTAATCGAAATACGAAAGGAAGGTTGGTGATGTTGCAAAGATAAGAAAACAAGATTGGAAATTTTACAGAAATAAGAAAGAAAGGCTGGAAATGTTGTAGTGATCTGAACGCAATGCTGGAGATGTTACAGAGATAGGAAAGCAAACTGGAAATGATACAGAGATGACCATAAAGAGGGAGAGTCCACCACTGCTACTGGCAGGGCATTCCATGCACTCAGAACCCGCTGAGTAAAGAATCTACCCCTAACATCTGTCCTATACCAACCTCCCCTTAATTTAAAGCTGTGTCCCCGAGTAACAGCTGACTACATATGCGGAAAAAGATTCTCACTGTCAACCCTATCTAAACCCCTAATCATCTTGTACACCTATATCGAATCTCCCCTAAACCTTCTTTGGTCCAACGAGAACAGCCCCAAGTGCCTCAGCCTTTCCTCATACGATCTTCCTACCTTGCCAGGCAACATCCTGGTAAACCTCCTCTGCACCTGTTCCAGTGCCTCCACATCCTTCCTGTAGCATGGCGACCAGAACTGTACACAATACTCCAGATATGGCCGCACCAAAGTCTTATCAAACTGCAACATGACCTCAGGACTCTGGAACTAAATTCCTCTACCAATAAAGCCCAGTACGCCATATGCCTTCTTCACAGCACTATTTACCTGGGTGGCAACACTCAGAGATCTGTGTACATGGACACCAAGATCCATCTGCTCATCGACACTACCAAGTAGCCTACCATTTGCCCAGTAATCCATCTTTTTATGACTCCTACCAAAGTGAATGACTTCACACTTAGCTACATTGAACTCCATTTGCCACCTTTCTGCCCAGCTCTGCAACTTATCTATATCCCGCTGTAACCTGTCACATCCTTCTTCGCTGTCCACCACTCCACCGACTTTCGTATCATCCGCAAAATTGCTCACCCAGCCTTCAAGCCCCTCCTCCAGGTCATTTATAAAAATGACAAACAGCAATGGTCGCAAAACAGATCCTTGTGGAACACCGCTAGTAACTGCACTCCAAGATGAACCTTTACCATCAACTACTACCCTCTGTCTCCTTCCAGCCAGCCAATTCCTAATCCAAACCTCTAATGCACCCTCAATGCCATACCTCCGTAATTTTTGCAGTAGCCTACCATGGGGTACCTTATCGAACGCCTTGCTAAAATCCATATACACCACATCTACTGCTTTACCCTCGTCCACTTCCTTGGTCCCCTTCTCGAAGAACTCAATAAGGATTGTGAGGCACGACCTGCCCTTCACAAAACCATGCTGACTATCCTTGATCACATTATTCCTATCCAGATGTTCATAAATCCTATCCCTTACAATTCTCTCTAAACCTTGCCCACAACAGAAGTGAGACTCACTGGCTTATAGTTACTAGGGCTGTCCCTACTCCCCTTCTTGAACAAGGGGACCACATTCGCTATCCTCCAGTCATCTGGCACGATTCCTGTAGACAACGACGACATAAAAATCAAGGCCAATGGCTCCGCTATCTCCTCCCTAGCTTCCCAGAGAATACTAGGATAAATGCCATCAGGCCCAGGGGACTTATCTATTTTCACCCTTTCCAGCAAATTAACTTCTGACTGCCCAAAATCTGATCACGAACCACAAGGCACTCATCGCGTATATAACAGAATACTCTCCATTTGCTTAAATGGGCACAGCCAGAACCTCTTCCCTACATACCTCAAAGCCATCCATTCTAATCACTTGTGACTCAATATTCACATCAGCAACAATGTCCTGTTCCTGAGTGAATACTGACATAAAGTATTGTTTTAGTGACTCTCCAATCTCCTCTGCCTCCACGCACAACTTCCCACTACTATCCTTGACTGGACCGATACCTACCCTAGTCATCCTTTTATTCCTGACATATTTGTCCACCTTATTATCATTTAGCGTACCCAACACATCCTTTCTCCTTATGTCCCTCATGATATCAGTACTTTACAGGATTTGTAATGTTACCTTCTTCAACAACCCTCCCAGGCACTGCGTTCTGGCTTCATACCATCCTCTTTGTTGAAAGCAGATTCCACAAATACTTTCACAATGTCTTGTTTTTCACTTTAATCCTGTGTCACGTAGCTTTCAACTCATTTACTAAGTGGAACAGCTACTGTCTGTTCACTCTATCCGTACCTCTCACGATCTCTGTCAGGTTCATTCTTCAACCTTCTCTGTTCAAAAAGCAAATCTAGCCTATCTTCATGGCTGAGTACTCTCTATCTTGTTTTTTCTTCCAAAGTGCAGCATTCACATATTCCAGCGTTAAGTTCTTTGTGGGTCATTGATCTGGCCATCTGAACAATCTGTTTCTACCATCCTGTAACCTATCACGGCCCTCCTCACTGTGAATGACCCGGCTAAGCATTGTGTCATCCACGGCATTGTTTATAATCCTACAACACCCCCTCCATCGTGAACATTCTAACCATCAACATTTATGAATATCAGAAACAAAACTTGATTTTCTTCCTGTTCTACACAAGCTGTTAGAGAGGAAGAAGTCAAAGTTCCATTTTCCCTTATTTTTCTCCCTTCCTGAATTTGTAGCGTATTGCCGTTGAGGTCTTTTGTGAGGGAGTCACAAATAGTATTTTGCACATGGAGCAGAATTCTGCCTTTATACTCTGCTCTGCGTTGGCACAGTGGTAAGCACTGCTGCCTCACAGCACCAGAGACAAGGGTTCAATTCACCATCACAGGCTACTGTCTGTGTGGAATTTGCACATTCTCCCCGCATCTGCTTGGGTTTCCTCCGGGCGCTCCGGTTTCCCCCCACAGTCCAAAAATGTACAGGTTAGGTAAATTGGCCATGCTAAATTGCCCGTTTTGTTAGGTGACGGGATAAAATGTTGGGGAATGAGTCTTGGTGGGTTGCTCTTCGGATGGTCGTTATGCACTTGTTGGGATGAACGGCCTGTTTCCACACTGGAAGTAATCTAATCTAATGTATCGTGCATAAGACTAGTACATCATTACTTTTAGACAAGCTTTTGGCCCTGTGCATTGTAACATTTCCGTTTTATGCGCACCTGCAGCTTATTCTTTATGTCATTCAGTGCAATAGTCAGATCTGAAGATCTTTTTTCATCTACAGGATGGACACAGACTCTTTCGTTAAGTTTGCTTGGAAGAGCTAGAGCGATGAGAATAAAGGTTGCATGAAATTCTACAGTTAAACACTCTGTAGAAAATCAATTTTCTCGTTCTCATCCCGAGGTTGAGTTGGAAGCAATTCATAGAAGAAACAACCACGGTTCTGAATATTGTTTTAAAAAGTGACGTCATGTTGAAATTATGCATTTAGGAGAAAAGAAAATGTTGTGTGCACTTGACAGACATACAGAAATGCAGAGTGAATGCACAATATGAACAAGAATCTCGTGTTAATTTTAAAAGTAGGAGAAATCTTTTCTTAGGTTTCAAAGGAAACAAGACCCCAGATTTCATGAACAGTGCTAGTTGATTGTCTATCAATCTCACTTTTCCAAATCCAGGCTTTTCTTTGCCACTGATGTTTTTACAGCCACACTTCCTCTTTGCCTTCCTACACTTTCCTTTAACATTTACTTCCCTTGCATCGCGCCTTTAGCTGCTACAGACGCTTCCATTGACCATTTCCCTTAACACTTCCTGCCCTGTATGTCATTTCACTTCCCCTATTACTACCACTTTCCCTGACTATCACTTTCGCTTTTTGCTCTTAACTAGCTGCTGAAAGTTTCTGATTTCTGTGCTACTGCAGGTCCTCAGTGAATGATGAATTTGGAATTATCAATTTCCAACAGCTACAGACAATAATATGTTTCCGACTACTGCTGCACCGTGAACTGAAGATTTGGGTCAATACTGATACAAAGTGGAGCTTCTTTCTGCCCCTCTTTCACAAAGCTTAACCAAAGAGTCTTATTACTAATAGAACAGAAATCTTCAGACAGAATTAAAAGTCCTCGCCCAATTTACTTTTGAAAATTTTGAGGACATTATTGAATAAAACAGTTCTCTCATCTTTTGCTCTTTATTCTTTCAATGGATCATTCAGTGTAATTTGAGGTGAGATAAGAGTAAACTCCCATTCCATCGAAGCAGGACTTGACGGATGGTAGCATCAAGGACCCTGACCACATTATGACAAATCCGAATTAGAGAATATTCTGCACTCGCCATGGGAATAGTGAGAAAAAAAAACGACTTTAGCAAGTTATCTTCCAAGTTACATGTCATTCTGTCTCGGGACTAATTTGTTGTTAATTCACTATCAGTTGTTACAAACATGTTGAAATGTCCCTAAACACATGTTGAAATGTGTGTATGTGCATCACTTGGAGAAAAGAGATTCATTCAGACAGCTCTCTGTCACCTTCTGCAGAATGATCTGGTTTGTCAAATACAATCTTCCAATGCTAGTGCGTTCAAAACTCATGGATGAATATGTCCTGTATAAATATGCCAAGATATTTTATGTTTCATAAAGTTTGAGAACTTGCTAGATGAGTGCGACCCTTGTGACATCAGGAAAAGACATGACATTGAGGTAATGCAGATCGGGGTTTTTTCTTCAATCGATTACTCTCAGACGGTTGAAAATGCGACATCAGGGCCATTGATTTCAACATTTTCATGGCGAATTATGAGAGTCCATGACGTTATCGATTTTGAGAAATTTGTCAAACACAATTTTTAAAAAAAATTTATATTCAAATACTTAACCAAATGCTTGAGAACTTCACCATCTCCTTTCAGGTCATATATATATATAACCAGTCCAAATGAAAAAAGACAGTTGAAAGCTCAGGAAAACTTTAGCACATCTGTTAGCATCTGAGCAGTGAGAAACAGGATTTACGTTTTGAGACCAATATGAGTTTTTCAGAACAGAGTCCCATCAGACACAATATGTCAATTCTGCTTCACTCTTCGATCCTGACTCATCTGATACATTTCACCACCATTTTCTGTTTGCATTTCAGATTTCCATGTTCCCCAGTATTCCTTGTCACAGTAACGATGTTGGAAGCATGGCAAGGTGGCACGGTGGATCAAGGGTTAGCGCTGCTGTCTTATAGCATTATGGGCCTTGGTAAAATTGTATCCTTAGTCCAGTACATGTATTGAGCTTTCACATTCTTCCCTTGATTGTAAGTGCTTCCTTCAGCTGCTCCTGATTCCTCCCACCGTCCAAACATGTAAAGTTTAAGGGAATTGACCATGTTAAATTGCTCATCTGCAACTACTTGAGTTGGCTCTGGGAGGAACAGGGATAGGGGAGGTGGCAGGATAGCCATAGGAGATACATAGATAGGGTAGCAGGTGGTTCTGGGTGCAGTGCTCTTCAGAGGTCAGTGTAGGCTCGATGGGCCGAATATCTTAATATTACAATTTAGGATTCCACGTGAAAATTACAACAAAGGCGGCAGTTACTGAGACCCTCATCTCTGCACCAGCTCGGAATAAGTGATTTCTTGACTTTGTTGTTCTGTGTTCTCACATGGCCCTGCGCATTGTGTTCTCTGTGTCTGTGTTTTTAATTCCGAATATCCTATGCATATATTCTGAACCTTATCAATCTGTATATCCAGTGATTAAAGTTTATACATAACATACTCTTCTCTCCTTTTAAACTTATCCTGTTTGGTTCAGATTGCGTTACGTCCTATCTGGCAGAAAGAGAGAAGATGACTGGGGCGATATCTCCACAGCCACTGTTCGCATTTCTTTCTGTCTCCCAGTTAATGATATATCCACTCTGTCCCTGACACATGAATCCATGGTTTTTAATGCCAAGTTTGACTTTGGTCTGAAGTCAAGAAAAGTCAATTATAGTTTTATAACGTGTAATTCAGCAATAAGATGCTTACAATTTTTTTTTAAAAAATGTATCGTGACCAGCACTCTGTGTTGACATTACAACGTGGCCTTCTGAGGGCAGTGAGAGGAACGTCCAGACAAATGCAAGCTCCTTCTGAAATGCCAGGGCAACTCTGACATTTGACAATCTTTTGGTTGGCATTTGTCACAGCGGAGGAGAGAACAGCACAGTAACAACAACTTGAATGTGTGATTTTTAGGGAGGCAAGCGGTTAGAGCATTGTATATGGACAACATTCTGAATGATAGGAGATTAACTCAATAGTTATTGATATTGACATCCAAACTAGTCCAGTTGTTAATGTGAGCTGGAAGTTCTGTAGTTAATGAGTTAACTGGGACTGTTTGTTCAGAGACTGTGATTGATGTTAGCCTCCATGGATCCTAACTGTATCACTGGAGGGTTTCTCTCTCCTATTAGTACGGGGCTTCATTCAATGTGTTATGCCATTGTAGCAAGAGATGCATCAACTCCGTCACGAACAGAGTTCAGCAGCTCCAGAGACAGGGCAAGAAGAGATAAGAATCTGAGAAGATTCGACTGGAATGCTCCAACAATCGATCAGAATCTGAGAACAACGGACTGGAATGTTGAATCAATGGATCCGAATCAGAGAACAATGGACTGGAATGTTACAATTACGCACAGGCGTTTCTCCGAAGGTCTTTACTGGTTCCACAGATCTAAGTCAGATTTACCAAGACTGATACTATGTGTACTCTTGATGATTCAGGCAGGTTATTATCCAGCCCTCGCTATTATTGGTGTCCCTGGTAAGTCCCTCTAATTCTGCTCATTTATTAATTACAGAAACCATGTTGACTTTTTTTCTGTTTTGTATATCTCATAAATATACAAACTATTGTATTTAGTTTCATTATAACCTCCATTCATTATCTGCATAATTCAGAACATTTCCTCACTAATATCTGAGAACAAGACAGAAAGCACCGTTTTTGCCTTGAACTAAGTTATATATTGAATTATCTTCCATCACCAAACTTGTCCACTACCTGTTTCATAATACCCCGAATCTCCAACTCTGCGTCAGTGTGGTTGCTGAATAAACCATTATCTAAGCCAAGGTGAACATCAGACTTTACAGTTCCGGTTCTCTTCTGGTCACTGATCCAGTTCCACATACTTCAATCACAAACTTGTGTGTGTCTTCAAATTTGCTTCAAAATGGGGACAATGTATCAGAGTAGGAAAGTCGCTGGATGGATAAATCAGAACCACAGGTCATTTCACGAAAGACACTGTTTTAAGCCCTACCACAGCTGGTAGCAGAACTTAAATTCAAATAATAAGAACCGAAGTTAAAAAAAAAACAAATTGCACGAACTGTGACCATAAAATCAGCAGTATTTTGTCCAATATCATATCCGTTTTACTGATATCCTTTGGTAATGAAATATTACATTGTTACCGAGTTTGGATTAAGAGTGACTTCATACCCATAACAATGTGGTTGGTTCTATACTGCCATGTGGAACGATCACAGTCAACGGAAATTAGTGATGGTCATCAAATGCTGCCCTTGCTGAAATCCCGTAAAGTAAAAAAATAAAGGGTAAACCAAACAAAGAAAGATACAGGAGATCTGAAACAGAAAGAAGCAGAGTGCTGGGGAAACGGATAGGTTTGGCAGACTCTGTTGACAGATAAACAGAGTTTTGAGTACACTGATCACGGGTCAGGTCTGAAATTATTTGGAAAATAGTGTAATGTGTGTTGGTGGAGTGATCTAATATATGAAGAAATAGAGAGAAAGAAAAAGGAATCAGCAAAGGAATTGTTGATAATTATCTGGGATGGAATTAAAATATGAGATTAATATCACTGATGTCACACTTTTTTCCATATTCCTGAGAATCATGCCCAGGTCAGGATATGGCCCTGTATAAAGTGAGTTATGTTCCTTCTGTTTTGATTCCTTGAGTGTGGTCATCTTCTTTTATTCACTAATGGTGCATCAGTGTTATTTCTGAGTCAGTATGTTTCCCTTTCGCAGTTGCCCTTGATAAGGTGTCGGTGAGCTCCCTTCCTGAACCACTGCAGGATGCCAGTGCTGAGCCAGAAATGCAAACTAATGAGAGGATGGCATTTCTAACATGAGCGGGTGTACCATGTACATGAAGATTTTACTTGTTTCTTTTATTGGAAATTCAGAGGAAGTTCACTGGATGTTCATCTTGGATTTGTGTTGTCAGTTGCTCTGATTGTTCAGGGTGATCTGAGGGTCTTGTATCCCCACAATGAAATTACAAATTGTCTGGGTCTGCAGAGACCGCACAGGGAGGGCCAAGGCACTCCACTCTCATTTTAGCTATTTCCCAATGTTGTGTCCTATCCAGGTCCAAAGTGGAGGTCACAGAGCTTTATAACGTCATTCAGCACAACCTGTAGTTCCATATCAGATAGAAGACTTTGGTGACAATACCCAACAAATGTTTTGATTCTAGAACAATCCGAACATGTGGGGGTGATGTATCCAATATGCCACAGTGTCATCCTCTCACGTGTTCGCTACGTGACAGAGGGCATCTCTGTTCGGGGTAAAATGTTGGTTGCGTCTCCACAGAGGAAGCAACAGAAAATCTTTTGGAAATGGGTTGTAGGTTTGCTCGCTGAGCTGTAGGTTTGGTATCTCGACGTTTCATTACCTGGCGAGGTAACATCATCATTGGCGACCGCCAAGTGAAGCAAAGCTATTGTTTCCTGCTTTCTCTTTACATGTTTGTCCTGGATGGGGTTCCAATGGTTTGTGGTGATGTCATTTCCTGTTCGTTTTCTGAGGTGTTGATAGATGGTATTTAGATCTATGCGTTTGTTTATGGTGTTGTGGTTGGAGTGCCAGGCCTCTAGGAATTCTCTGGCATGTCTTTGCTTAGCCTGTCCCAGTATAGATGTGTTGTCTCAGTCGAAATAGCGTTTTGTTTGATCCGTGTGTAGGGCTAAGAGGGAGAGAGCATCGTGTCTTTTTTGTGGCTAGCCGGTGTTCGTGTATCCTGGTGGCTAACTTTCTTCCTGTTTGTCCTACGTAGTGTTTGTGGCAGTTTTTGCATGGAATTTTGTTGATGATGTTTGTTTTGTCCATGGGTTGCACTGAGTCTGTTAAGTTTGTTAGCTTTTGTTTGAGAGCGTTGGTGCGTTTTTGTTCTATCAGGATTCCGAGAGGTCTTAGTAGTCTGGCTGTCATTTCGGAGACTTCTTTGATGTATGGGAAGGTGGTTAGGGTTTCTGGCTGTGTTACGTGTGCTTGTCGTGGTTTGTTCCTGAGGAATCTGCGGACTGTATTTTTTGAGTATCCGTTCTTTTTGAATACTTTGTATAGGTGGTTCTCCTCTGTTTTCTGACGTTTGTCTGTGCTGCCCTGTGTGGTGGCTCATTAGAATAGTGTTCTGATACAGCTTTGTTTGTGAGTGTTGGGATGGTTGCTGGTGTAGTTAAGTCGTTGGTCAGTGTTTATCGGTTTTCTGTACACGCAGGTTTGTAGTTCTCAGTTGTCCTTTCGTTTGACTGTGACTTCCAAGAATGCGAGTTTGCTGTCGATTTATTCCTCCTGAGTGATCTTTATGCCTGTGAGGGTGTTGATGATGCTACATGTCTCTTCTATCGTGTTTCCTTTTGTGACGACAAAGTGTCATCTACATAGCGGATCCAGATTTTTGGTTTGATGGTTGGTAGGGCTGTTTGTTCTAGTCTTTTGGAAATTTTAGAGAACAGGGTGACTGGCGCAAGGGAGGAACTTCAAAAGAATAGAGATGTGAAAGTTTATGTATTGGAAAAGTTCATGGTAATGAAGGTAGGTAAGCTGCTGGACAAGATGAGTGATGAATTTAGAGGGCTACAGAGATAGTGTTGGAGAGTTGAGCTCGATGGATAACACTTTTTGGACCTGGTAGAGACCCTCTTATCTAATATTTTGGTAGGCTGATTAGCTTCAATCTTGAGGGTGCTCAATGATCTCCTTCTGCACTGTCAATTCCTTAATTCTATGAGAGAGGAAAAGTTCATCAGAACACTTTAGATGATGGAAAAGCGTCCTGCAGACTGCAAAGTAACCTGTCTGAACGCAAAGTGGAAAAACAGAAAAACAACAGATCGATAGCTTGACGTCGGGTATGAGGAAAATATTCGCATTTTTTTGTAATTAACGATATCCAGACCCTTGGGGAATAATGATATGTTTTAGCAGAGTCAGTCGAGATTCATGACCAAGAAATTATTTTTGCTAAAAATACTGGAGTTTATAGAGGATGTTGGTTGTGTCATCGACGAATGAGAAGCAGTGGGAGTGGTGCATTCTAATCTGAGAAGATATTTTCACATGGTTGCTCACAGGTGAGTGAAGAAAGGAACACTGTAGGGTAAGGGGGAATATACTAAATGCATTTAGAATGGAATGATGGAGACAATACTGACAGCAGGGCCCTGTTCTGTTCTGAAGGCTACTACTCATTGGTATTGCATGCATGAGGCGTTGAAACGCCACGATTCAAAACTCAAGTAAATGATTTGAACAACAAATAATGGGAGCATCATATACAGTCCTTTTCATTTTGTATTTCTTCGAAGGTGAGAAGTAGGGAAGCGTTTTTCTCGAAACGGACCTTGATGCCCTTGGTTATAAGTCACTAACAGAATTCATGCAGACCATACATGAATCAGTACAGTGAATTGTATGCTGTCTTTCATTACAAAATGAATTGAGGTAGGAGTAAAGACACCTTCGTACAGCTGTAGAGAGTTCTTGAAGCAGTATTTGGGGTATTCTGGACAGAGGTTCTCTCCTTTATAAGCAAAAGTCTCCTCATCACAGAGACAGTGCAAAGGATTTTTACGAGACTAATCCATGGGTTGATGGTACTATCAGGAGAATGTGAAGGAAATAAGTGTTCAATTTGTAGCACTCTGACAGAATAAGAGGTGATTGTATTAAATGTTGAAGATTATGGACTAACACTCATTATGTCGAGTGAAAGACATTGATAGCAGAAGAAATTGCATTTTCGCGATAATGCCTTGCCTGACAGTTTAAGTATCTCTGTGGGGCCCCCATAGTAGGCGAGACAGAGCTCCAGGCTCTGAATACATTCTCACTATCTCAATGTGCAGTTGGCTTGTGACCCTTCACTGAACATCATGTTGTTCATAAATCTGTCAGCTGGCAAAATGCCTTATTGCTGAAAGGGGTAGCAAGTCCCACCAGCTTCTGACCTCCAAACAGAGCACTAGCCTGTCTTATTGGAGATGGAAATTGCCTACTTGAAGACTCTGCACATAACACTAACTCACCATCAGCAAACCACTATAAAGTACCACGTGTGTACCATTAACACCTGAGCCAAAGGAACAACGTGGAGCAGTCTGTCCCTCTAGTCTTTGCTTCGTGGTTTGTCATGTTGGGGCGTTGATATCATCCTCCTCAAAGTTTGGGAGAAGATTTGTAGCTCGGCTGCTCGTTGTTGTGGTTCTGTTCGCCGAGCTGGGAATTTGTCTTGCAAACGTTTCGTCCCCTGTCTAGGTGACATCCTCAGTGCTTGGGAGCCTCCTGTGAAGCGCTTCTGTGATGTTTCCTCTGGCATTTATAGTGGCCTGTCTCTGCCGCTTCCGGTTGTCAGTTCCAGCTGTCCGCTGTCGTGGCCAGTATATTGGGTTCAGGTCGATGTGTTTGTTGATCGAGTCTGTGGATGAGTGCCATTCCTCTAGGAATTCCCTGGCTGTTCTCTGTTTGGCTTGCCCAGTAATGGTAGTGTTGTCCCAGTCGAATTCATGTTGCTTGTCATCTGCGTGTGTGGCTATCCTTAGTAGCCACACATGCAGATGACAAGCAACATGAATTCGACTGTGACAACGCTACTGATATAGGGCAAGCCAAATAGAGAACGGCCAGGGAATTCCGAGAGGCATGGCACTCATCCACAGACTCTATCAACAAACACATCGATCTGGACCCAATATACCGGCCACGACAGCAGACAGCTGGAACTGACAACCGGAAGCTGCAGAGACAGGCCACTATAAATGCCGGAGAAAATATCATAGAAGCGCTTCACAGGAGGCTCCCAAGCAGTGGGGATGCCACCTAGACAGGGGACGAAACGTTTGCAACACAAATTCCCAGCTCGGCGAACAGAACCACAACAATATCATCCTCCCATTTGAGGGTCTTGAAAGACTGAAGCCTGCTGATCTAATTGAAGAAGCTCGAGGCCATGATTTGGCTACCGCTGGTTCCAGTTTAACAGCTCAACATTTTGACTAGTTTCTTTCTCTTCCTGTTTAAATAGCAGGAGGGAGAGAATGGGCTATCGCTCTTATCTAATATTTTGGGAGGCTGATTAGCTTCAATCTTGAGGTGCTCAATGATCTCCTTAATTTTTCTGGGGAAATATGCACTGTCTAGCTTTACTATTACATGTATTTTATTCACACTTTAACAGCATGAGCCTGAATATTGTCCAATCTTGACGCACGTGAACATACACCACTTCAGGAGATGAGGGGGTCACATTGTTGTGAACATTGTGTAATCTTCAGTGGACATCCGCACTTCTGATCTTATGATGGGCGTAACATAATGATGAAGCAGCTGAAGATGTTTATGTCCAGTAATCTATTCTGAGGATCGCCTGCAGAAATGTCCCATGACTGAGGTGGTAGATGTCCACGAACCTCAAACATTTCATTCGTCCTCTAAATCACTCCAACCAGTGGGGAGATTATTCCTGGTTGCCATTAAGTTCAATTTTCTTCAAGTTTCTTGATACCAATCTCAGTTAACTCTTGCTTGATATAAGAACCTGACACTCTTCCCTTGTGTGCATATATTTTATTCATGTAAATAGGTCACGGTGTACGTGCAGTGAGTGCTTCGTTTTTACAGAGGGTAGTGACGGACGGGACATCTCCTCTCCAGAGAGTAAGGGGAGATCGATCACTAAGAATTTCGGAAGATAGGTATTGATAGATGTTTGACATGTCAGGCAGTTCAGGAGTTGGGGCCGAAAGCAGATTAGCCATGGTCTGATTGAAGGTAAAATTAGGCTTTAGGAGCTGAGTAACCTACACCTGCTTCTCATGTTCTTTCATTCTGTTATTAGTGATTTCACTGTTTTGATTTTCCCAGAAGTCCAGTTAAGGAATTTTGCAGTCAGAAAGACCGAACGATTTTACGAGCAATGTCTGGGTGCGGCATCAGGCATGTATTCATAGTGAACCTGGGTGTACAACATGGCTAATAAATGGAGACAGGGGATCTTCTGCAAGAAGAAACGAAATGAGGGGAATGTTTCACTGTAACACCTGCTCTTCCCTCAAGAACGTTTTCCAATCCATATCAAACCATGCTTTACTGTGAGCAGGCGCTGAATTTTCTCCGCTTTTTTTCTGTGCATCAGTTACAAGGAGAAAGTGGTCTTCAACTGCTCCTATCTTGCAATTTTGAGGAGCTGACTGAAATGAGGTGACGTAGAACTGAGGAGCAGGAGTTGTTCTATGTTCCACCTGTCACAAAGATTGTGGCTGATCAAATTGTGGCTTCGCTTTCCCATCTGTGGTTCATTATATCATCGAGTCACTTTTCTGAAAAACATTTAACTAACGCACAGCTTTGAATAAATGTACACACACAGGTACCATAGACTTGTGGAGAAGAGAATTCCCATCAAATGGCCTTTTGAGAATTTCTCCTGATTCCTCTTCCTACTGTAGTTGGAGAGTCACTGTTTCTTTTTCTAATCCCACTTCTCCATAGATCCCAATCAATTCAATATGTGAACAAATGTGTCTTGTGGCAGTTGATGTCGGTCTCAGACTGGGTCAGGTTCAATGTCACTAGCAAGTCATGCAGATTGTTAATTTAAAAAAAAAATAAGTTCGAAAACAAAGTTACTCGAGCTACGATGGAAAGATAAATGAGAAACAGTTTGGACATCAATAATATGTACATCAATATTTATTTTTCTGAGACACAGAAATGTGCTCAATCCTGCAAAATATTAGTTCAGAAAAGCTCCCTCCAAATAATAATAAATTCCATGACTAAAAGAAAATTGCGATTGTCTCAGTTGTTATTCTACCTCAGAAGTTATTCTGTTCACACAAGCTGTTAGCATTGGGGTGTCTTCCTGGAATAGTCTGATTTAGCTGAATTTCCTTTGCTGCAGGCAGTAGAGATATTCCATTGAATCCTCAACAGGGATCCTGCAAAAGTGAAAGAGATGTCTGATGGGATTTCGGCTCTCATATGTTGCTGTTAATTGAAAATCAACCTGAACCATGTACAGTCTCGTTGAAAATTCCCCTGACTGCATGACTCCATCATTGGTCTCTTCTCAATTTAGGAGTGATTCATAGTTTAAAATGAAAATACATGTTTACATGTGCCTGCATGAATTTATTCACAATAAATGCATGTCTTCAAAGTGCCTGTCATAAAATTAATGTATTGTTTTCTTAAAATTGAGTCCTTAGTTTCATTTTCTCATCCATCGGCTATGCTTCTGATGCCTCAGGTTAGATGGTTCAAAACGAATATCTTCCACTTTCATACCTGAACTGCCCTAGACTTGTGTAGGCCACGAGGGATGTTATTTACGGTAAAGAGTTAAAGTTATTTTCAGAGGCTATAAACTCGAGGGCATAAATTAAGGTGATAGGAGCAAGATTTTCATGCAGAGGGTAATGTGCATATGGAAAGAGCTGCCAGAGGAAGTGGTACCGTTGGATACTTTTACAAACTTTATGAGGCATCTGGATGGATATATGAATCCGAAGGGTTTAGACGGTTATGTGCCTAATGCGGCAAATGGAATTACATAAGATTGAAATATCTGGTCTGTGCAGATGAGCTGGACCGAATGGACTATTTACTAGCTGTAAGACTCTATGCATCCATCAGGCCTTCATTTTAGTAACGAGTGAAATGCAACATCTTTGAAAAACGTCTAAATAAATTGCATATTTTTCGAACAGTATACGGGTTCAGAACTACACACAATGCATCAGTATAAAATCTAAGCATTACCATATACAAATGCAATAAAACATCCCCAAGATTATTCCTGATTGCCTTTGTATGAAACTGCATCATTGCATCTACTTTCTTAATCACTTCCTAAATCTCCTGACTAAGATTAAGTGATTCTTGTACTGCAACATACAAATTGCTGAGTATCACAGAATATTACTTTTTCTTTTTCTCCGTTTAAGCATTTTAATATAATTTTGTACGTCCGTCACAGCACGAATCATCGTTATACCTTTACTTCCGAAGATTTTCTCAGTAACCTACCCTGTCTTTTTTTGCCCATTGCAGAGTGTCCATATCCAATTAAATGACTATCTTAGTGAGTGAACTAATTGAGCTCTAATCCAATAAATCCCCTCATCTACCTCATTGGTATAAATTATAAATAGTTAATAGCCTCACACTGATTCCTGAGGCACTCCTCTACGTCACCACTTCACATCACGAAAATAAACATTTCTCGTGAATATTTCTTCCCTTAGAGTTCACCAGGGCTCACCTGTTGCAGGGCAGCTGAGTAGAAACTTTGGTTCCCCCCCCCCCCCCGCCCCACGATACTATGTAATACAATTAAAGGGCTGAATTATTTCAATCTATTCCTGTGTAAATCCGTCGAGGGTAGAATGGATGAAGGGACCTTCACCTACCACTTCAACAGCTATGACAAGTGCACATGGGCTAGGAGAAGCAGTTATCCCTTCAGTCCGTCGAGCCTGTTGCATCATTCAGAATGCTCTTTGTTGATGTGAATGTGGCTGAACATCCTATTTGTGCTTGTCTTCTTGTTCATCAAAGCCCTCTGGAATCCAACCTTGAATATTATCAGTCACCCATTCCTCACAGCATAATGAAAATGAGAACACCACAGATTGCACAATCCTAAAGAGAAAGCAGTATCTCTATCCCAGTCTGAAATGGGAATGCCTTATTCTCAAAGATTGTTCCCTTCAAACCATACACTGCCCTTTTGAAACACAACAATTAGGAACAGTTATAGACCATTCAGCTCCTTAATCCTCACCACACTCCCATTAATGCTCTTCACTCAAAAATTTCCAAATTTAGCCTCCACTTAATTCGCAGAAAGACAATTCTGTACACCATAAGTTCATATGCGAATGAGAAACTGGAGCAGAATTAGACTATTCGATTCATCATTGCTGAAATGTTTCTCCAAGTTATTCACCTGCCTTCTCCGACTGATCATTGATTGCCTATTAATTGTTGTGTACTCTTAGTCTTACCAGATCATAGGGTCTGCTCTTTTATTAGCAAGAAACGACTGATGTTGATTTAACCTGAGGGCCACCAGACCGCAGGTGAGGGAAACGGAGGCGAAGGAGTGTCCTTCATGTGGAACTCAAAACGGAAATGTGAATTGAGCCCATACTGTTGGCGTCATTCTGCTCTTAAAACAACAATTCAGCCAACTGAACTAAATTAATTCTCTGCCTATTGGAATTTATATATATATATATATATATATATAGAGAGAGAGAGAGAGAGAGAGAGAGAGAGAGAGAGAGAGAGAGAGAAACATATTTCTATCTATATTTATATATACATACATATACCCTGTGTGTTTGGGGGTGCGTAATGGGGGTGGGGGGGGTTGATGTGTTTGTGTGTCTGTGCCCATATTTGTGTGTATCCCTTTGTGCATGTGTTCTGTGTATTCGTGTCAGTGTCTCTGCTTGTGTGTACTTCTGTCTACATCTCTGCAATCTTGTTTTCCGAGTAATTCCATTAAAATTGGAATCAAAGTCTCCCACCTGTCTCTCTGTCTGTCCATTTTTTAATATAATCATACGACAGTACACTCTGCTGGCGACCCCACACGATTGCATGAGTGGCAGTTTTTTCTTCGACAAGACACCAAATGATGTGAATCCCGAACGTTGAACAGTTTTTTGGTTTTCCAAACAGTGTATTTGGAAGCACAGAGCAGTTTTGCCGATAGTAAGCGATGTTGTTCCTGCAATATTCTGACCACTATTGAGCCTTTTTTCAGACTTTTCAATTCTTTCTCGTACAATGTTTAAGCATTAGAAAACATTGCAAGTTACTGAGTGTGCAATAAATTATCCCATCCCCTGAAAAAATGGTTCAGTCGGAGGTGCACAGTTCTATTCTGACAGACCCAAGTCTATTTGCAATTCTTCCGTATGTGCGTGTGTTTGTGCACGCGCACGTGCTGTCAGGTTGGATGTTGCTGTGACCTGCAATCCTCCCTGTCTGCATCCCAGACTGAATCATTGAGGCATATCACCCTCTGCCCCTGCCGCTGTGTGCGACGTTGAATCTCTTTTAGCATCCCTGAGACTGCCAGACCTGCATCCACACACAGACTCACGCAGAGACAAATACACATATAAATGTACCTACACCTAAACACATTGATACAGATGCACAAACAGTAATACAGAAACACAGGCATACACAATAATGCCTTGACATTTATACCGACGTAGGGAATCTGTAAGTATACCTTTTGATCTTTAGTTATTTTCTCACTATTTCACTCGCTGTGCCGTGGTTTCCCAGCATTACTATTACTCAGATGTTTGAGTTTGTCAGCCTGTCTGTTGTTTTGCGTGGAGCACGATGTAGTACAATTTCCATGCTTGCAGATATGTGACAGATGAGGACCAAAGTAGAGCAGTGGAAGGTGGTGCACTTTGGTCGGAATGACTTTGAAAGACAACACAAAACAAACTGTATCTTTTTCGACGGGGTCCAAGAGCAAAGGGTCCTGGGTTTATATGAGCACAGAGTATTGGAGATGCCAGGACAGTTAGGGAGAGCAGTAAATACCACAGATTCGTTTCAGTTTCTGAGCTGTTTACAGTCGGGTGCGCAAGAGAGTTACACCGTGCTTCCTTCCTGGGAGGTGTTGGGGACAATGTGTTATGAGCACACCCTCGTACCCACTGAGACAGTGGCGATTCCATTTGTACGAACTAGACACACAAGGTAGATGGCATCAGGGCCACACCTTCTGAGGTATGCCGTGGGTAAACGGAACTGCCAGTGGGTTTAAAGTGAGAATTCTTCCACAATGAACATTGCTTCTGACTCACTTGTAGGGCGTGGATATCGCCGAATCTCCACACGAGGCATCCTAGTCCTCTCCAAATTGTACCAGGGTCCCCTCCACATGGTGGCAGGAAGGAGGTGAGGACACAGATATCTGGCACTCCTACACTTGGCTTGGCACTTTCCGATTTATTCCATGCTTTTTATCCTGGAATGGGAGATAGCAAAGGAGGGAGTGAGGGTGGGAGTGGGTGGCCGTGCTGTTTGTGTTGGCATATGAATTGGCATAGTGTCGTACGTAGTCAATCCGCAGTGTTGAATCCATGCAGTATTATTAATGTGGGAGGATAGCAGAAGGTTGTTGGGGGATTGAAGGGAAAGAGAGAAAAAGAGTGAGAGATAGGAAAGATGCTGTATGCAATGGAGAGTGGTGGAGAATGAGTTGTTCACGGGGCAGGTGCTATAACAGATATACAGTGAGCATGAGGGAGCAGAGCGAATACGGTGAAGGTCGTTGATGCTTGCCTTGTATTGCTTGGCATTTCTTCAGACTGCAGATACTGCACTAGGCTGGGTGGAAAGCTCAGACCATGCTTGGTGGGTCTTGTGGTGTGGCCCCCTCTGGGAAGAGAATGGTCCTCTTCTATACTAGCCCATCCTCCAGGATTTCTGTGCCCCCGTCGACAAAACTTTGTGTAATTTCTGCTTATCTGGAATGCTCACGGTAAACTGTGCAGTATAGCTCCCAACTGAGAAACCTCCATTGTCCTTTTAAGATTAACGCTCGTGCCAGGGATTGCGGGATATCCAGGATCATCCAGGAGATGGTGAGAATCACCAGCCATTATGGGTGGGAGAATTGAACTGTCATTGAATGAGAAGGACAACATGGAGTGGGGTATGTAGTTACTGAAATGAGTTCGAAAGGAAACTAGCGAGGCCTCCTGCAGACGATTCCCTGTAACACTCAATGAAAATGTGACTGAGACAAAGTATTGTTAGATTCAGCGCAAAGAAACTTAGACTTTGCTGAGCCCATCCCCCGTATCAAAGCTGCAGCTGCTTGTCCATTACTCGCTATCACAGAGAAGTAGCTAAACGTGACTTACCTTTGGGGGGACACTATTTGTGGCAAGTCATCATAAATTTATGAGATTTAAAATAGAGGTGAAAACGGACGAAATAGATCTAAAAGGTAAAGTTCGAAATTGGAGGAAGGTCAAACTTGATGATATTAGGCACGAACTTTGAAAATACGATTGGACCTTACAGTGGCAGGTAAGTGGCCAGCTGGGAAGAGGGACGCCTACAAAAACGAGCTGTCAAGAGTTCCGAGTCAGTATGCTCCTGTTAGTGTGAATGGTAAAGATGGGAGGTGTGAGAAATGCCGGATGACTCGAGAAGTTGAGATTCTGTCACTGGATAAGTGGGAATCATATGTCAGATATAGACAACTGGAATCCAGTTTTTTTCAATGTTCAGTCACGGGATTAAGGTGTCATTGGGTAGGCAGAATTTATTGGCCATCTCTAGTTTCCCATAGGGCAGTTCAGAGTTAAACAAATTGCTGTGTGTCTGGAGTCACATGGAGACCAGACCAGGTAAGTATCGCAGTTTGCTTCCTTAAAGGACATTCGTGTATCTGATGGATTTTCCAAACAATTGAAAATAGATTAATCATCGTCATTAGACTCTTAATTCCAGATTTAAAGTGAATCGCCACAGGAGTCTAAAGGCAGTTGGAATGCACCTCAGAAGGAAATGAGGAGGGCAAACAGGGTACATGAGGTAGCTATGGCAAGTAAAGCTAAGGAGAATCCAAAGGCACTCCAGAAATGAATTAAAGAGAAAAGAGCAACTAGGGAGATCAACAACGTTACCGATATGCACAACTGCAAGAAATAACGGAGTTATTAAAAAAAAACACTCTGTATCATATTGACAGTGAATGAGGATATTGAAGCGAGAGAATTCCGAAATAATCAATGACATCATGGAAAGTGTCTGGGTTACAGTGGAGTTCTTAAAACGTATAAAGTTGGAAAAATCTCCAGGACCTGATCAGATGTACCCTAGAAGTCGTGAAAAGATAGGGATCACAATGCTGGGCCCCATGCTGACATATATGAATCATGGATAGCCACAGGTCAGGTATTTGAAGACTCGAGTTTGGCTCACGTGGTGTCATTACGAAAAGAATCGAAGAAGGGTGATAAGGAAAAGCGGTGAGCCTGACGCCAGTGGTGGACAAGCTGTTGGGAGAGGATTATGAGGCACAGGATTTGCATCGATTTTGAAAGGCATGGACTGATTAGGAATAGTCAACGTAGATTTTAACATGGGAAATCCTGTCTCGCTAACTTGACTGAGATTTCTGAACAAGTGACTAAGATGCTTCATTGAGGCAGAGAAATGTACATTGTTGAAATGGACCTCAGTAAGAGATTTCACAACTTTTCACATGGTAGACCGGTTAACAAGATTAGTATGGAACACAGGGAGAACTAGCTATTTAATTAGAAAATTGACTTGAAAGTAGGAGTTGAAGGTTGTGGTGTAGAGTTGTTTTTGAACTGCTAGACCGTGACCAGAGGTGTGCCACAAGGATTGGTGCTGGTTCCACTAGTTTTCATTGCTTATATGAATATATTGGTTGTGAGCATAGGAGGACCAGTTGGTAAGGTTGAAGATATCACCAAAATTTATGGTGTAGTGCATAGGGAAGAAGGTTACCTCAGAATACAACGGAATTTTGATTACATCGGCCAATAGGCTGAGGGGTGGCAGGTGGTGTTTACGATAGACAAATGTGAAGTGCTATATTTGGAGAGGCAAATCATTGCAAGTCTTATACACTCAATGAGCAGGTCCTGCGTCGGTAAACAAAGAGACATGGGACTGCAGGTTCATGGCTCCTTGAAAATGCACTCACAGTTAGACAGGATTGTGAAAAGGCTTTGGTAGTTGTCATTATTGGTCAGGGCTTTGACTATAGGAATCGGGACGTCATGTACAGGACAGTAGTTGCATCACTTTTCAAATACTGCATTCAATTCTAGCTCTCCTCCTGTGGGAAAGAACTGTGAAACTTGAAGAGGTTAGAAAATATTTACAAGAATGTTGCTGGGACTTGAGCTTTAGAGAGAGGTTGATTAGTTTGGGGCTACGTTGCTTGGACCGTAAGGGGCATGGACAGGGTGAATATCAAAGGTATTTTCCCCAAAACTGGAGGGTTACAATCTAAGGTGAGAGGGGAAAACAATTAAAAGGGACCTAAGGAGCAACTTTTTCGTGCAGTGGGTGGTTTATGTTTGGAATGAACTGCCACAGGACGTGGTGTAGGCGGGTAAAAATACAACAATTAAAACGCATTTGGATAGGTATATGACTACAAACGGTTTAGTGCGATATTGGTAAAATGCTGGCAAGCGTCACTAGATTGTTTTAGGATATCTCTTCAGCAGGGATCAGTTGGATAGAAGGGTTTATTTCAATGTTATACATCTCCATGACTCTCTGACAATGTCTGAGCTCACACCAAAATTCTGTTTATGCATCATTACTGGAAATACTGCAAAATGCTGTTGAAATGTCTTAATTTCAGCATACTAAAACCTGTGAACACATTCTTCGACAATGCTCTCTCCCAGTGTCTCTCCCGCTGTCTACTTTCCACCCCCTCATATTTGTTGTAAATCAAACTGACATTCAGTTTTCAAGTGAATAACTGTCCTGTAGCATTCCATGACCTTTAGTGATGCTTCCCCTCGTGATTCCACTATTAAGAAGTTGAGGAAATGTTTACTTTTTAAAAGCATAGCTTGCGGTTTCTTTGCTCTACACGGTGCTTCATGTTGGACAGTGGGATTTCAGCAGCTTTCAGAAACGTCTTTGTAACTTGTGCTGAGCCTATTTACTGAAAGCCCGTGATAACCACGATTTGCTGATCATTTGCTCAGTTGCATGAGGAATCCCTTCAACTGTGTTTGATTCAGTCTAGGATTCTAACTTGTCATTCAGTGACATCTAATTTAATTCGGTTATTGAAAATTTAGTAGAAATGCTGGGGATTGTTTCCGTGGAAGCTGTGCTTTAAGCTGCTGTGTACATTCAAGAAACTTAGAGCATTTGGTGACCCACTCTGGAGAAGTTATAAAGTGATGAAGTTGAAAGCATGAAATTGAAAGAATACCTTTAAGAGAAAGTTGAAAAGCTGTCATGTGGCTGACTGCAGGCACAAAGTGTCCTGAACAATTTGAAAATGAAACATTTTGGCTGTTGCGTAAGAAACCTTGTTGCCTTGTTGTTTTCACAGCATTTAGAATTCAACCAATCTGTTTACATTATGCCCCAATACTCTAAAAGGCAATCGAATTTGAATTTTACTGTTTTGACAGTATTAAACCATGAGACGATCCAGTGTTTTGGCGTATAAACGCCAACATTACCGACAGTTAGCATAAAAAGAGCACCTTCAGCCATTGAACGACTGCAACTCTCTCGAAAAGGAACCATTTTACACATATATAAAAACAAATCTGTAGCAGAAGGCCGTAGACGTCCCGGGGCCTGCAGAGGAGGATCAACACTGCTAGCTGGTTTTGAAAATTATAGGCTGTAAATTTAATAGGGGCTATATTGGATCAGTATATTGTTACAGAGAAGTTAGCTAAATATTTAAAACAAAGGAGGCTCGGAGTTGGAATATTTTGTTATTTAATTAATACTTTTGGAGTTAAAGAAAAGCATGTTAAGTTATTTTCGTTAAACAGTGATATTTGGGGTCGTTCTCTGTCACCCATGCTTTAACAGATTACGAGGCAAGATGAGCTTTGCTGTTCTGCGTGCTTTAATTAGCAGAAGCTTTTACTGCCGTGTTGCAACAACGGAATGGATGACAGTTGCTGAGGGAGAGACCATAAATTTTTCAATCATTTTAATTGTTGTATGTGTGAATAGTGCCAGATCAGTGCAGGGTTGTATATGTCCCAACCTGTTTATAAAAACAAGACAGAGATAAAGCAACAGACCAGCTGTATAAAATGTCTGATGGGGCCATGTCTAGAGGCCACAAAGCAACGTAAAAATGTTTCTTGTTCGCTGACTTTTTGCAATGCTGCTCCATGTTTTAATGACCAGTTATTAAGGCTTTCAGAACATTGAAACATCTTTCAGAGCACTGAGACTGCTTCTCAGGAACGGGGAGAAACTAATCTGACACCATGTGCCTGTAACAGAGGGATATGAGGAGGTTATTCAGCCCACACGGGCCTTATACCACGGAAAGAGGTGGAAAGCTGAAATTTGGCACATTTTGCAAAAGGAATTGGTCAAAACGTAGAGAAGTGGTGCTGAAACTGTACGAGGTGTTAATGAAAGGACACCTGGAGTAAATAGTCCTGCATGTTTTTTCAATAACTGAGCAGGGTGAGAGCTCCAGCAAATACTGTTTACTGCCTGTTCATTATCCATGGGTTGCTGCGTTATTTAATGCCGCCAGCCTGCTATACACGCTTAGGAGAAGACCATTCAGCCGATTGAGCCTGTTACAGAGGAATAGGATAAGGCCATTCCATCCAGACCGAGTAAATGTTCCCTTTTATTATGATATAATAATTCTGTAAGGAAGGGGTTAACTGAACCCATTTGTTCAGTCATGATTTGAAGACGCTGGTGTTGCACTGGGGTGTACAATGTTAAAAATCACCAAGTTATAGTCCATCAGAATTTATGGCAGAAGTTTACAGTGTGATGTTATTGAAATTATATATTGAAAAAGATCCAGATTATTTCTTTCATTTGTAAATCACAAAAAAAATTAAAAAGAAACATTCTCTGTTTATCGGTGCTTAGTATCTCTATGTTGATTACCCAAATCTTTGCCAATTGTTCACATTTAAAATGATTTCCTCCGTGTGTATTCTATCTCATAAAACGGTTTTCATATCGATGACCAAAAACACACCCACACAAATGCACATAATGTATTAGCTTATACTGGTGCAAATGAGATACAGAAACATACATTTACGGGAGTTCATTTACTGTCACTCGATGGATTGCATATCCCCCCCCATGCAACGAAACGCATTTCTCAAATGCAAGCATAAGAGTTTTATATGACAATGGTTTGCAATGTTCCCCATGCTGGGCAGATAGCCCAATTTATGTGGTACTGCAGTAGAACGGTCTGCACGGCTCTCCATTCTGGCTGGTACCTTGCCCCGTTAATGGTGTCTGGGGCGGTTTTATGAGGCAGATTCAGAACTTGATGTGACAAACCATTTCTACTGATCTGACAATGTCTTTATTGAATGTTGTCATCCTTGTGATTGGGCCAACCATTGTCTCACTTCTCCACTTAGTTCTACTTTCCTGTCTCCTTATTTATAATTTCACAACATGTTAGCAGTTGATTAATTACTTGTCTTTCTGTGTCTTTCCCTGACCTCGGCTTTTGACTCCCCAGTGTGTCGAGTGTTGGCATTTGAAGTTCAGAAAAAATGAAGTGGTGTGTGTCGGGCCGTTGTTCTCTTCCCAGTGTGTCCCATATGGTGCTCTATGTTGGATAGAGGGGCTATCAGCAGCCTTGATGCATGCCTTTGTAACTTAGTCTGAGCCTGACCCTGAACCGCCTGATTCCCTCTCAGCTGATTGTGCGGTCAGTAACACGAGGAAGTCCCTCAAGTATTATTCTAAAGGGTCAGTCATCTATGTTGCAGCATAGGGACTTCTGACTGTCTGCTGCTATTGAAAGGTTAGTACAGGTGTTGGGGATGTTATGTTGGAGGTTGTACTGTGAGCTGAGTCAGATATTCAGGGAGACATGCGGAATCTGGAAGGGGAGACAAGGCGCTCTGTCTTCCCTTCTTGTGGATCGTTTCACGGAACATCTCTGGGTCACCCACACCCAACAACCCCACCGCCCTGTGGCTGAACTCTTCAGCGCCCGCTCCCTCTCCATCAACGAAATGCAGGTCCAGCCAACCATTGCGACTCGACACCTGAATGAAGAATGCCTCATATTTCGCTTTGGGACCCTAGAAGCACACGGGATAAATGTGGATTTTCACTGCCTCCTCACTTCTTCTCCCCCTACATTATCCATTTTCCAAGCCTCCAACTCGACACCGCCCACCAGAACTGTCCATCCCTCCTCCCTCAGACTTATCACTATCTCCTTCACCTTAAAACACACATCGCCTTCTCAGCAAACTTCCCCCCAACCCCGTCCGATTTAGCTCTCAGATTTATCTCACAAGCCTCATTCCTGATGAAGTGCTGATGCCTGAAACATTGATTCTGCTGCTCCTCGGTTGCTGCCTGACCTGCTGTGCATTCCCCGCAACACATTCTCGACAACACAATGATGTTGGTAAATAAACGGTTTGGGAGAAAGGTTTTGGGTTGCAAGTAATAGTTATCGACAACATTAACATGACTGTCCGATGCAGTATGGATAAAAAAAATGGATCGAGTGCATTTGAGTTTTAGGAATAGTTTTCATAAAGTCCCAAGCCTAGAGTGCAAAATCAAACCGAGTGGTACTGGGGCTAATACATGAACATGGTTTTAGAATGGGCGAGCTGACAGGGAGCAGTATATCGGTTTAACGATATCCTTGTTTTGGAGAAGAAGCAACATGGGATACGACAGACAGTGGTACTTCGGCCTCAGCTATTCCAAGCACATCTCAAAGATTTGATTGAGAGGATCAAAGGCAATATTTCCAAGTCTGTTGATGGCACTAACTGATGTTGGATGGGAGAGGGTGAGGAGGATGTAATAAAGCTCCAAGATGATTGTGGCAAGTGGAGTGACTGGGCAAATACGTGGCAGATGAAGAGCAATGTGATGTTGTGCTCTTTGGTGGGAAAAGTAAAATGTCAAAATACAATTGGAAAAGGCATTGGTGCAAGAACGTTGTTAGAATAAGGTGAATTATTGTCATTTTCTTTTTTCCTGCTGCAAACCCCTCCGACGGCTATGCGGGACAGTGAGTTCTGAAACCAAAAGTCAATACTGGGAATGGCATTGGCACGCTGACCAGCGTACATAGACTCACATGGGTACCTGTAACACTGAAAAGGATTTGGATCTCCTTTCACTATAGTCACTGAGAGCAATATTGCAGGAACGGAAAACAGTTAAGAAAAGAAATGTTGTGTTGCACTTCATTTCCAGGGGATTTGAGTCCAGCAGTGATGGTATCTCACTGCAACTGTACATGGGCTTGGTGATACCTCATCTCAAACATTGTGGAGGATTGTGTGAAGTTTTGGACTACTTAACTAACAAACGAAACCAGACATTGAGGGAGAGCAGCAAAGTACAGCCAGACTGATCTCTGGGATGAAAAGATTGTGTAGGAGAGGAGTACGGGAAGAATTTTCCTGCATTCCTTCGGGTTTAGGAAAATGAGTGGAGATTTCAGTGACATATGTAATTCTTTGACAGGGTGAGACCGATTGGATGCAGGGATGATAATTCCTCTTGCTGGAACGTCTTAATCAAGTGCCCACAGTATTAGGTACAGGCAGGTTACTCTGCATTGAGATGACAATTCACCCAGAGACTGGTGAACCTGGGGGACTCTCTCGCACATAAGGCTGTGGAAGTCAAGGCACTGAATATAAATGAGATTCTCTATATACTAGAGGTAGTGAACAGGCTAATGTTGTGGAGATACAGCAACAGCCATCATTTTTGGATTATTGTAGAAAACTCAATGAAGCAATGAAGCATTATGAGTGGAAGCATCTGGCATATAGCCTTCCAAATGTCTATTTTTATATTTTTATAATAGTTAATCATATTAAGGAATATGAACATTGTGTGGACAAAGTGCATTGATGGGTTATTCTCAAATGAACTAGAATGGGTGAAGGCTCAATGTGTTGAATAACCTACTCCTTTCCCGATGTTCCTGTGCAGTCTGTGGGAAAACTCTGTAAATGTTGTCACAAGCTGTCACTTGTTCTGAAGGAGGGCTCTGCAGGTCTACATGACTGTCTATCCGAATACTTTTTCCAATTCTGGGCCTGGTGATGGTTGTTCTATCTGGTTTGTTCTTGAAGACCTCAGAACAATGTGATATAATTGATTGTCTTGCTTGGCCCTTCGTTAAACTATTGAATAGTTCATCATATTTCTGCGTGTCTGACGTCACGTTTAGGCCAGACCAGGAAGGCACGCGTGATTTGATTCCTGAAAGGACACTGGGGAAAAAAAAGTGGTGCCTCCAGTCGACGCTGAATTCAGGGTCACTGTTTCTGACACTCGATTTTAGATCTCGATATTTTATTAAATGTTTTTTTAACTTCCACCAGCTGTCACAGCATTAGCCTGGCGAGGTTAGTAATCCAATGACATTTCCACAACAGCACCATTTCAACATGGGCACCTATCAGAGACCACACTGAGCAAGTTATTTCTGAGCTGCTTGACAGCTCTGCCAAAAAGAACTCCCACCAATGTTACTGTCTTGATGGGACTGCAGCGGTGGTAATTGGTCGAATTGTAATTATTCTTCTCTTATGAGATGGGACACAGCTAAATAATTTTCCACATTGTTGCGGAGCCGTAAGATTTGGAGTTGAATGAAATAGTCTCACCAAGGACAACATGCAACAGACGTTTTCAGTCCTATTTCAGGAATGGTGTCATGGCCCATTGTCTTTGTTATATCTATTTTGTTCAGCTGTTTCTTCACGCCAGGTGCCGTGAATCGAATTGGTTGAACATGGAAATCTGTGATATTGTAGTTATCCTGGCGAGGGTGACGTGGATCATCGACTGAACACTCCTGGCAGATGATCGTGCAAATACTGCATGTGTTGCTTTTACCCTGATGCGCAGGGCTATTCCTTTCTTAATAATTGTGATATTTGTGGAGCCATCCACTCCAGTAAGTTGTTTATTCGTCCATCACCATTTATGACTAGATGGGGCAGGATTGAAAGCATTTCGCCTTCTCTTTCAGCTGTTAGTTCTGCTCTTTGGAACGTAACCAGTCCAGTCCAGTAACTTTAACAGATTGTGATCAGGTTTCAGTACACACGTTTCCAACCCTGGCATGTGCAACACACTCATCCCTGAATTATAGATCGGCTTGTTGGTGATGGTAGACTGAGGGAGTCTATACCGGGCAAAAGGTTGCAGGTTGGGGTTCAATATCATTTTGCTGCTCCTGCTGTGGCTTACATTACTACATCAATGTTAAGAATGTTATTTTCAAAGTAAGAGGAGCACGATCTTTGAAGATGCTTTTTTGTCCTAGAAATGAGCTGAGAGCAGCAAAGCATTGGTGATGAAAGAGATAGATAATGTCATAGGATCTTATATTCACACAATATACAAAGAGACCCTTCAGGGCTTCGTGTCCATACTCAGCACGTTTCCTCAACTGAACTAATCCTGTTTGTCTGTATTTGGCCTACAGCCTCCCAAATCTTTCCTCCTCGTGTATCCATGGAGATGTATTTTAAATGTTGTAATTGTATTTCCCTGTACCGCTTTCTCTGGCAGCTCATTGCATATACACAGCAGTCTGTGTGAAATATCTAACTCTTCAATCTCTTTTACATCTATCCAGTCTTACCTTAAACCTGTACCTTTGATTTTGGACACCTCTTCCCTGGGGAAAAGACCTTGACTATTTACCCTATCCATGTCCATCATTATTATAACACTCTGCAAGTTCACCATTCAGCTTGCTCCGCAAAAGGGAAAATAATTCCCAGAATATCAAAGGCAGTGATCTCGGGATTACTACCGGTTCCACGTGCTAGCCAACATACAAATGAAAGAATAGGCAGGATGAACACGTGTTTTGGGGGATGGTGTAGGAGTTTCAGGTTTGTTGGACATTTAGACCGGTTCTGCGGAAGATGGGACTATTAAAAATTGGTGGTCTACACCTGAACCAGACTGGAACTAACGCCGTTGGGAGAGTTTTTGTGACTGCTGTTGGGGAGCTTTTAAACTCATGTGGCAGGGGGTTTGGAAACCAGAATAGCAGAGAAGTAGACAACAAGGTCGAAACTGGAGACTATAAGAATCATGAAGTTAACATTCTTAAGGGGAAGGGTAGGCAGAGAGCAGACGAACGCAAAGAACTGGTGGCCTCAAGTGCATATACGTTCATGCAAAGAGTATTTTGGGGAAGGCAGATGAACGTCGGGCTTGGTTTGGTGCCTGGAATTATGTCGTTATTACAGTCACAGAGACATGGATGAAAGAAGGGCCTGATTAGCAACGAAATGTTCCAGGATATAAACGCTTCAGACAGGGCAGGGAGAGAAGTAAAATAAATATGTGAAGATAGTGCAGGATAAGCACGTCCTGTTCAAAGCAAAGGATAGGAAAGGCAAGATTCGTGAACAGTGGATGACAGGAGAAATGGTACGAGTAGCCAAGAGGAAAAGGGAAGCGTACATAAAGTTCAGGTAGCTAAGAACAGAACGGGCACGCTTGAAATATCGGGAGAGTAGGACCATTCTTAACCGAGGAATTAAGCGGACTAATATGATTTAAGAATTCATTGTTGGGCAGTTTCTGGATAAATGCAGATGTAGCAAAGTTGTTGTCATGGGTGATTTCAACTTTCCCAAAATCAACTGGACTCTCCAGAAGATTGTTTGGATGGAGCCGTTTTTTCACGTTTGTTCAGGAGGGTTTCATTATTCAGTATGTAGACAGGCTGACGAAGGGAGAGGCTATTTTGGATTTGGTGCTCGGAGGTGAGCCAGGACAGGTGTCAGATCTCGCGATGGGAGAACACTTTGGTGACAGTCATCATAATTGCCTCACATTTATCAAAGTCTTGGAGAGGAAAGACAGCAGTTACAGGTCGGGAAGATACTTAATTTGGGAAATGATGACGCTCTCAGGCAGGAGTTGGGAAGTACAGCATGGGAGTTATTGTTCCACACAAAAGGGCATAGCAGACATGTTTAAGGAGAAGGTATTGCAAGTGATGCAAAAATTTGTTCCTCTGAGACGGGTAAGAACGGGATGACGAGAACAGATGAACTTCTCATCCATAGGAAGAAGGCAGCTTATGCAAGGTGAACGAAGAAAGGATCTACCACAGCTTTAGAGGATCACGGGCTTGCGAGAAAGGAGGCCGGAAATGGACTGAGGAGATTCAGGATCGGACACAAAAAAGGCATTTAACTCATACGTGAGGAATAAGAGAATGATCAGGGATAAAGTAGGGCCGATCAGGGACAGCGTAGGGAAATTGTACGTGGAATATTAGCAGACGGGGAAGTTCTAAATGAGTCTTTTTGCTTCGGTTGTCACGAAGGAAAGGGACTTTGTTTCGAATGGGAGCTTTGAGGAACTCGTATACAGGCTTGATTCGATCAAGATCGATGAAGCTAATGTGCTGAAAACTTTAGCAAACATTAAGATTGGTGAGTCCCCAGGTCAAGGCCAGATTTATCCTAAGCTACTCTGGCAAGCGAGAAAGGATGTTGTTCCACTTTTCAGAAAGGGTAATACGAAAATCCCTGGTAATTACAGATTAATTAGTCTTACGTCTATGGTCAGCAAAGATTTGGAAAGAATTCTGAGGGATAGGATTTATGACTAGGAGAAAGTAAGGACTGCACAGGCTGGAGTACCAGAGTGGAAAAACGTGGAGCTGGAAAAACACAGCAGGCCAGGCAGCATTCGCAAAGCAGGAGAATCAACGTTTTGGGAACAAGCCCTTCTTCACTCCTGTCTCACAAATTTTATTTTTCTTTGGGGAGGTGACAAAGCAGGTCGACGAATGTCGAGCAGTAGATGTGGCATTTGCTAACGTTCCCCATGATAGCCTCACTCATAAAGTCAGGAAGTATGGGATACAGGGAGACTTGGCTTTCTGGATTCAGAATTGATTGGATTACAGAAGGCAGGGAGTGCATGTCGGTGGAAAGAATTCTGCCTGGAGTTCAAAGTTGAGTGGGTCCCATAGAGCTCTGTTCTTGGGCCTCTAGTCTTTGTACATTTTATAAATGAGTTGGGCGAGGAGGTTGAGGGTTGGTGAGTAAATTTGCAGAAGACACAAATGTTGGAGGCCCATTTATAGTATCGAGGGATACTGCAGTTACAGCGTCACTTCGGCAAAATATATTGCTGGCCTGAAACTGACAAATGGAGTTCAACCTTGACAATATGAAGCTGAATACAGGATTACAGACAAGATTCTTGGAAGTGTGGAGGAACAGAGAGATCTTGGTGTTCAAGTAGATAGATCCCACATAGTTGCTACCCAAGTGGGTAGGAGTGTTAAAGAGCATATGGTGTTTTGATTTTCATTAACAAGGGGATCGAATTTAATGCCAAGAGGTTTTGTAACAGCTCTACAAGTCACTGGTGAGACCGCAAATGGAAGATTGTGTCCAGTTCTGGTCACCTATTGTAGCAAAGGGACAGAGGCTTTGAAAGGGGTGCAACAAAGGTTTATCAGCATGCTGCCTGGACTGGAGGGCTTGCCTTGTGGAGAGAGGTTGACCAAGCTCGGACTTTTACCTCTGGAGAGGAGGAAGAGACGTGACCTGATCGCGGAACGCAAGGTAAAGAAAGAAATAGATAGAGTCAATAGCATGAGACTTTTCCCCAGTACAGTATTGACTGTGACGAGAGTTTTTAAGATATTAGGAGAAAGGTATTGATGGGATGTCAGAGGAAGGTTCCTCCTGCAGAGAGTTGTGAATGCATGGAATGCGTTGTCAACAGTGATCGTGGAACCATGGTCATTCGGGACATTTAAGCGACTGCTGGGCATGCACATGGAGAGCAGACAACTAAGGGTTGTGTAGCTTAAGTTATTTGATTTTACATTAGGATTAATACTCGTTACCACATCGTGGACCAAAGGGCCTACGTTTCTGTGTTCTATGTTCGATTAAAAGTGGTCATAAAATAACTTTTGCAAGCACAATTAATGAATATCCCAAAGCCTTTTATTCGGATATAAGACGCAAGCGAGTAACTGGAGAAAGGATTGGTCCACTAAATGATAAGGAAGGATGGAAGGCTGCATTTTGAACCTGAGAAGATGTGTGAAATTCTGAATGATTACTTTGCATCAGTGTTCACTGAGAAGAGGGACATGATGACTCCTGAGATTAGAGCTAGAAGATAACGTTCACAAAAGTAGATAGGATGTGTTTGGTAGGCTAGAGCTTATTAAGATGGACAAATCCACAAGACCGGGTGGGATGTACTCCAGGTTGATAAGGGAGGCAAGAGAGAAAATACCTAGGCCCTGTCAGCTAACTTTGTAGCATCCTTAAACACAGGTGAGGTGCTGGAAGTTTGGAAAATTGCTCATTTGCCCTCCTGTACAAGAGGGTACTAGGAACATTTCGGTTAAGTACAGACCAGTTAGCCTGACATCAGTGGTGGGAAAGTTGCTGAAGAAGGTAAAATCTATTTATATTTGGAACAGAATGGACTTTGCAGTGATAGGCAAAATGATTCTGTGCGGGAGAGATTGTGCCTTACCAACTTACTCGAAATATTTGAGTAAGTAACCACCTTGATCGATAAAGGAAGGGCTGTAGATGTCATGTACATAGAGTTTGACAAGGCGTTTGATAAGGTCCCATGGTAAACTAATGGAGAAAATGAAGTCACATGGTGTGCAGAGTGTTCCATTTAGGTGGATAAAGAAATGTTTGAAAAACAGGAGACCGAGAGTAGTAGTTGAAGGGAGTTTCTCGAAATGGAGAAAGGTGACGAGTGGTGTTCCACAAGGATTAGTGCTGGCGCCAGTGCTGTTTGTGTTGTACATCAATGATCTGGAAAAGGGCACTGTTGGTATAATCAGCAAGTTTGCAGATGACACGAAGATTGGCGGAGGAGCAGACAACATAGGACACTGTAAAAGAATACAGGAGAATATAGATAGACTAGAAGGTTGGCAGAGAAGTGGTAGATGGAGTTCAATCCTGGCAAATATGAGTTGATGCATTTTGGCAATTCCAATTTTAGAACGAATTATACAGTAAACGGAATGGCATTGCGAAAAGTTGATGAGCAGAGAGATCGGGGTGATCAAGTCCATTGTACCCTGAATGTCGCTCACAGGTGGATGGATTGGTCAAGAAGGCATGCCTTCATCAGATGGGGTATTTAGTAAAAGAACTGCCAGGTCTGTAAAAATTGTACAAGACATTGGTTTGGCCGAATTTGGAATACTGCGTACATTTCTGGTCGCCACATCACCAAACAGATATGGAGGCTTTGGAGAGGATGTAGGCAAGGTTTATGAGGATGTTGTCTGGTATGGAAGGTGCTGGCTATGAAGAGTGGTTGAGTAGCTTTGGATTGTTTTCATTAGAAAAAAGGATATTGAGGCGATACCTTATTGAGGTGTACAAAATCCTAAAAGATATAGATAGGGTAGATCGAGATAAACGTTTTCCCAGAGTGAAGGATTCAGTAATGAGAGGTCACGCTTTCAAGGTGAGAGGTGAAAAGTTTAAGAGGGATACTCGCGGCAAACACCTTACGCAGAGGGTGGTATGTGTGTGGAACGTGTTGCCAGCAGAGGTAGAGAGGCAGGAACGTTAGATTCATTTCACATGCGCCTGAACAGATGGATGATTACATGGGGAGCAGAGGGATGCAGATGCTTAGGAATTGGGCGACAGATTTACACAGTGGATTTGGATTGGCTCAGGCTTGGAGCACCAAATGGCGTCCTGGGCTGTAAATTTTCATTGTTCTTTTCTCTTTGTTCTATCGTGGCCACCCTGATACCTCAAGACCTCCAGTCTCTTTCACATCATTGTAAATATTCTGCACCCTTTCCGGATTATAACATTCTTCGTATATCAGGGCAAAACCAATTGCACACAGTACTCCAAATTTGTCCTTACTGTCCTCTAGTACAGCCACAGCATCATGTCCCAACGTATGTTTGAACAGACCCTGGGTGTTTATCTAACGTTTTGCATTTTCAAAATTCTGGCACTTCCTGTTCTGTAATGTAGCCGCATTTCAAAACATCACTGCATTGATTTATTTCCCTCAGTTCCCCAGCTTCCATGTCTTCCTCCACAGTAAATGCTGGCGCGATATTGTCATGGTGTATCTCGCCCACTGAGCAGGAACTGGCCCTAAGGCATCGGAGTGGGGTGAGTTCGATTCTTTGTGACGACTGTGAACCCAGCACAGTCAGAGACATATGTCGCGTGTTGTTCAAATGTCAATTGTGTTTCTGTGCTTCCACTTTGACCAGAATGTCTATAATTCCTTACATTTTAACTGTGTTTTCTTTACTTTTTGGCTTTATATCAAGATCCTGTACTTTGGTGGGGGAGGGGAACTTTGTGCCGAAGATTGCGTTATATATGGTGACTTGCACAGTTTTCCATGTCCTCATGTGAGCACACGTGACAATAAACCTCATAAACGCAATGGTTTGTGTGGGTCCACATAAAGATGGCTGTCTAATTTTTTTGGAGCCCTATTGTCGCTCTAGATTTTCTTTTGCCCTTAATATACTAATATAATCTCTTTCAATTCTGCTTAACCTTAACAGCTGTCTCATGCCCCCTTTTTGCCCTCCTGATTTCCCTGGTAAGTATACTCCGACACACATTACGCTCAAGGGATTCCATTGGTCCTTGCTGCCTATACCTGACATATACTTGTTTGTTTCCCTTGACCAGACACTCAAATCCGCTGCCATGCCCTGATCCCTACTCCTGCTGGCATTGCTCTTCACATGAACAGGAACGTGCTGTCCTTGAAATCTCACTATCTCGCGTTGAAAGACATCCACTTGCCAGATGTCCTTTTAACTGCGAATAGCTTCTCCAATCATCATTTGAACCTTGCTGCCAAATATCATCACAATTGGCTTTGCACAAATTTATGATGTTAACATCTGGACCAGGCTCATTCTTTTCCAGAACTATTTTCAAACTAATGGAATTATAATCACTCATTTTACCAGCTGAACCGCATGCTCTGCCTTAATTCCTAGGAGGAAATAAAGGTGATGCCAGGATCAGATTAACCATTAACTTATTGAATGGCAAGACAGCGACTTGGAGCCAAACGTCTGCTCTGCATTGGTCTGTGTGTGTGTGTGTGTGTGTGTGTGTGTGTGTGTGTGTGTGTGTGTGTGTGTGTTCTCCTGTGTCGACGTGTTCGTGCTTTAGTGTGATTACTGTGTCTCTCTCTGCATCTGCGTCTCTGAGCAATCGGGTTTCTGTTGTTTTGCGAGTGAATCCATTGAAATCAGGATCAAAATGCGTCGCCGCATTCTCTCACTCTCTCTCTTTGTCTCTCCATCTTGTATGCTAAGTGATGTAATACCAGCCTCTGCAGTCCGCCCCTTGCCACTGCAAAAGCAGCAGCTCTGTTTGGAAAAGCCATCGAAGACAGTGAATCCCTCACATTTGAACTGAGTTGGCTTCATCGTCACGTTCACTTTAACAAATGCAGTGGAAGCATTGCAATGGCTTCACTTATGGCGCCGTCTTAGGTACAAGGAATCTAGGTACAGATTCTTAGGTATTTGGTTCAAAAATGAAATAATGAAAATTGAAAGTCCAGAAGAAAAGTAAAAGGGAAAAAAAAATAACCAACACGAACTAAAGTCCCTGACACACAAGTTTTTGCCAGCAAAGAGTCTCCAGACCCTATCGGGGCAAGTCTCCACATTGGGCCGGGCCCCGTTTCGAGACTGCAGTGGGGCCAGTATCCAGAGTACATCGAGCCCAGTCTCCCTAGTCTTCTGTGAATATGGGGCACAGTCTCCAGAGTTCCACAGGCCTAGTCGCCAGACAGCACTGGGTCCAGTTTCCCGGCGGCTCCAATCCAGTCTGCATACAATACCAGGCCCAGTTTCCAGAACGAACCAGACCCAGTATCCATCCCTACCGATACTGGGCTCAGTATCCAGACCCTACCGAATCCTGTCTCCAGGTTGCACCGGGCTCAGTAGCCAGACAGTGCCGGGCCCAGTCTCCAGACTGCACTGGGGCAAGTGTCCAGACTGCAGCGACCACAGTCTCATGGCCACATCGTGTTCAGCCTCCAGGCCGTAATGGGCGCAGTCCCCAGGCTGGACGGGTCCCAGTCTCCATACTGTACCTGATCTAGTCAACTGACAATACCGGCCTAGTCTTCATAGTTCCCCAGGACCACGCTACACCAGGCCCAGTCTACAGGCGGCCACTGGCATAGTTTCCACACTTTGCCAGGCCCAGTCTCCACACCATACCAGGCTCAGTCTCCAAGCCGCACCAAGTCCAGTATCCAAATTGTAGTCGGCCCAGTCTCCAGGCTTCACCGTGCTTTCTGGAGGACCCCATCCCCACCAAGTTACCCTTGTCTCGCACTCACCTCCTCCATTCAAATCGAGGAAATTTAAAATGTGACAAGATTGCAAAGAAGTCTCTCCAGAAAACAGAATAATAAAGGTATGTATAAAGAGCGGGCAGAGGAGAGAAGCTACGGATGGAACGTTCTGACTCTGCCACTATCTTTAGGATATTTGTTTCGTTCTTCAAAGAATGACTTTGGAGCCTCAGTGGAGTTTTGCCCAATTCCTCGCAATGCTGTCCCTTAGTAAAAGGAGATGGGCATATCCATTGCTGGCCCATATGCTGACATTGGGTTTGTTTCAGGACTTTACACTCCATTATCACTAAAAATTGGAAGAGTATATCGAAAATTATTGAAAGTTAGAGAAAGTGGCTGAAAAGCCATCTCAACCTCTTCCAGTGTGCTTTACTGAGAGTAGCTTGAATACAATTGTGCTGCTGTGTTCGTGGTGTACGACAGATATCTCGTCTGGGTTTATAGTTCAATGCACTGCTGTGATCTGCATAGCTGCCAGTGCTGGACAGATATCTGGTGAGGCTGGATGTATACACTGCTGTGATGGGGATAGCTCCCAGCGTTAGACGCATATCTAGTCCGAGTTTATAGATTAATGCACTTGCATGGTCTGCAGATTTTTCCGCACTCGGCAGATTACTCGGTTAGATTAAACAGAGGTTGAATTTCACACTGTGCTGACCAGATATCTCCTCTGAATTAATGGTTCTCTATGTTGGATTTAGAATAAGTTCGAATTAACTATTTCAGCTGGTCTGGCAATGCTTTTAGTTCTCATTCTTGTGATTGGATCCTCCGTTCCTCCCTCAATTCATGTTGCAGTGTGACCATGCTCAGTACATCATGTTCGTGAAAAATCATTGTGCTGGCGTCTTCATTCATTGTCCTCGAGTCTCCAAGTCAAAAGAAAGGATTGCCTATCGGATAAAGGCCTTCCCCTTGATATACAGCACAAAACGCACACTCCCAGCACTCCACACCACCATCTAAGCACATAAAAATATCCGGTATGTACTGAGATCAACTGGGCCACTGAGAACATCAGGGAGCAGATCTTCAAGGAGATGGTGCAACACTTCCCATTCGTGAACGACAGCGTGAATCATCCAGTACACACTTACCACGAAGTCCTGTAATCTCTTCATATTTATTAATATATATCTTGTTATTATTCCTGTAGAAGTAACAGGTTCACAGTTACCCACGTTATATTCCAGGTACCAAATTATCATCCATTGTTTATCCAATTAGAGATACTGCACCGCCTCCTGTAAACTTAAGTTCCTGCCTATCTCAGTTGGAATGCATTTGTCAAATCTTTCGAAAACCGTGATATTAGTGGCAAGTACCTGAGGCCCCAGCACTGGTCACTGCGTCACTGCAGTCGTTAATTTCTGTCAAAATGATAGAGGCTGATTTATCCCTAATTTAGCCCAGCTCCCATCTCAGTAACCAGTCCTTCCAGTATTCCTGTGTAGCAGCTTTGCAAGGCTGAATATTCCCTTCCATATTCCATGTAACAGACAGAAGAGATTGAAAGATCTGGTTCAATTGCTGAGTAAAATACTCGAACAGCTGAATGGCCTCATTCTTTTTCTGTTTAAATGTTCTGATGGTCTGATTAGTCTGTTTTAGTATGGGTGGAGTTGGGAATGGTGCTGTACATTTTGGAACCATCAGTGAACAGCTCACTTCTGATTTTATGATGGAGGGAAGACCATTACTGCTGCAGCTACTGCGAGCCCACAGTGCGTCATGGAAGTGCAGTTTCCATCTACTTGGTCCTTTAGCAATATGTCCTACTGCACAGGAGGGAGTGCCACATAAGACAGTAGGCGGCATCTTCAATATGTGGCTGAGATTTTCCCTCCACCAGGACCGTGTCCTGGCTGGTCCTACAGATACTGTCGAGGCAGATCCATCTGTAACAATTGTTTTTGAGAAAATGCTTTCTGCTTGTTGGTTCCCCCATCACTTTCCCCCAGTCTGGCATTTGTATATTTGAGGCCTCTCCCTGCTCAGTCAGTGGTGGGCCTATGGCGACACTCTTGGTGATAGACTTCGAAGTCCCACACCCAAACTAAGTTTTATGTCATTGGCACCCTCAGTGCTACCTCCGATTTGTTTTCGACATCAAGAGGAACTGTGTTATCACTGAAGAATACTGTGCAGGGCAGTAGGTGTCTATCATCTGTAGCTTTCCTTGACCATCTCTGGTCTGTTACCATGAGATTTCCCGGGTTCTGGAATCAATGTTGGGGAATTACAGGGTATCTCCTTTCCCGACTGTATCCCACCGTGTCGCCACCACTGGTGTGTCTATCATGCCGAATGGACAGATATCCCTCGTGTTGGTGATGAGGCTTCTTGAAACATTACCTATAAAGCCTGATTCTGTGAGTTTGACGGTGTCACACTGTTTCCTGATGGCGTCAGTATGAGAAATAAAGGCGGAAGTAAAGAAGGGAAGAATGATTTTAAAAAGTTGATGAAAAGTACTCTTTGCAAAACGTTTCATATTCTCAAATGGGATTGAGAAATTGATATAATTTAATGCCATTAGAGAAACATGGTGATCCGGCGACCAACACTGAGAACTGAACCTTCACCCGATTTTAGATTAAGGGATGATATACAAAACTAAAAATGACGTAGGGTAGATCTCCTAACAAATAGTGATAGCTGTATGATTGAAAAGGAGGATCTTAAATCCGTTGATCAGGATATTGCGTAGATGATTTAGTGCCTGACAAAGTTTGCAGGTGACAGAAAATAAGTAGGCTGGCGAAGTGGACAGAAGACACTGAACGTATGGAGAGGGGTATAGATAGTATAGTGAGTGGGGAAGGGTCTCCCGGATTGAGTACAATGTTGGTCAATGTGAGTTGATCCAATTTGGTAGGAATAACTGTACACTGGACAACTTTATTATGGTAAAAAAAATTGCAGCATGCTGCTATGTTTTTCCTTGTGCAGGATTCACAAAACATTGATTTGCAGATAATTAAGAAGGCAAATGGAATATTATCCATCATTGCAGAAGGGATACAGTTTAAAACATGAAGATTCTGCTGGAGCTGTAAATGGTGCTGATGACGCCACACCTCGTGTACCGTATGCAGGTTTGGACTCCTTACTTGAGAAAGAACGTACTCGCACTCGATGGGTGCAGAAGGGTTTCACTATGCTGATTCTAGAATTGATAGCGTTGAATAATGAAGATAGATTAAGTAGATTGGAACTATACTCATGGGGACTTAGAAGAATGATTGGGGATTTATGCTAACATAAAATTGTGAATGGAGTAGATACAGTAGTACTCGGGAGGTTGTCCTCACAGTTGGGTGAAACTTAAACCTCGGGGGATCCTCAAAATGAATGGGACCAGATTTTGGACAGAGCTGTGGAGGATCATCTTCACATGACTCTGTAGAATACTATGTTGTGTGAAATACGTGTGCCTAGTTTTCTGAATGCTTTTAAAACAAAGCTAGATTTTGGAAGAGTAAAGGAATCACGGGTAATTGCGAGAGGACGGGTAAGTGGAGCTGATTCTAGGAAAAGATCCGCCCTGACGTTATTGCAGTGCAGGCTTGAGGGGCTAGGTGGCAGACTCCTGCTCCAATTCCTTATGAACGATTGGATTCATCTTCATAATTGATGTTTTTTTTATGTGAAGTGCCAGTTGATTTGGGTTTGGGAAGAGATTTCGAACATGAGGCTGAGGGGATCTCACCAAACTCCCCACAATAATTGTTGTTTGGATCCTCACCTTGAGAATCACATCAGTCTTCTGCCACTTCTTACTGCACACCATTCCCACCACGGAAGAGCCTGAAATTACCCAGCATCCCAAGGAACCTGTGCCATCTTTGAAAACCCATAGTGCACTGGGACAAGCATGGTCGTGTGGAGAGAACGTGGACAGCCCCTGATATTGAGCCTGTACGTGGCAGGCCGGGTGCCATTGCTGCCCTTCCCAAACTTTTGGTCATGGGAATAAGCTCGTCTCGGATGAGAAGGGTCACAGGCAAGACTTCCCCTTCCCCCAGGTACAGGAGTGAGGGCCATGAGTGCAGTCCATGCCTACCTGCTCTGAATTTACTCCCAAGATTAGAGCAGGTATCGGGAGCAACGTACATAATTGTAGGGAGCTCATTGTGATTCTCCACTCAGCCAGCACAGGGGGAGCCCCGGGAAGAATCTCACCATTTCCGTTGAGGACGACAAATCCGACGCAGCGAACTTATCTTAACATCGAGGAAGGCCTCAGGGAACATCTCGCTTCATCTATAATTAATCTCACCACAACCCACAGCGCTCAGAGTATACAGAAACAATTTGTCTGGACCTTAGAAATAGCAAGAAGAAACAATAATTGGTGGGAGTTATCTCTCAAAGTCAAACCTGCAAATTTTGTGCATGTTGTAAGCAGGACATTACATGTGCAAGAAATTGCTGGCAAAGCTCAGCAGGACTCATAACATCTGAAGGACGAAAGCAGAGTGAACGTTTCAAATCTGAGGACGCTGTAGTCGAAGAACTTTTGTTTCAGATCTCCAGCATATACACTCTTTGTTTGATTTTTCAATAGTCGATTATTATGTATACTACATTAGTAATGGTTGACTTGATCTAGGAAAGGGGGAGGGGGTGAAGGCAGAAGTGCAAGACACGGGTCAATTGCAGTTGAATGCCCTGTCCCTCAGAGGTTGGGAGTGTTAACGTAAATCCTCGTGCGAGAGAAAAGGTGGGCATACCGAAAGTACCCCACTGGAACTCGACATCAGCTGAACAGATGTGAAGGTTCCAGAGAAAGTGGGAGAATGCAGTCACTCTGCGCTGGTCACGGGGGTAGAATGTGGCTCACTGGTTAGCACTGCTGGCTCACGGCAACAAGGCCTAGCTTTGATTCCGACCTTGGGTGACAGCATGTGTGGTGTTTGCATATTCTCCCTGGGTCTGTATGGGTTTCAACATTGTTTTTAGGTTTCGTCCCACAGTACAACATGCGCAGTGATCTTGCTAAACTGCTGCACAGTATCCTGGTTGTTGTGGATTGGCTGTAGGAAATGTCAGGTTAGCGAGGTAATACATGGCTGCATTAGTTTAGATGCTGTTTGGCGGGACAGTGTAAAACAATGTGCCGAATGGCCTGTTTCCACACTACAAAGCTTCTATGATTTATATTTTGGTTTGTGTGGCTGGCAATATATCCCAAGATCCTACCTATAACTTCCGCCCCCAGTTGCCTCATCACACCGTTACACCTTAAGTTTGTAGAACATAAATTCCATTAGCGAATCTTCGACATTTTGGCCCATCTGATCAGTGCCCCGCTGTACTCTGAGTTAACCATCTTCACTGTTCACTAAATCACGAACGTTTATGTTACCTGCACACCCACGAAGCATTCCTACCTTATTCGCATCCAAATCATTTATGTTCATTACAAAATCCAATAGATCCTTATGGCACTCAGCTGGAAACAGGCATCCAGTTCAAAACAAAAACTCTCCACAACCATTTCCTTCATCTCTTACCTTCGGGTCAATTACCTCCAACTCTCCTAGGATTTCATGTGATCTAACAAGTGCTATCCAGTTTACCATGAGGAATCTTTTCCAACACCTGACTGAAGACCATATGGCTAACCCATACTTCCGCCCCTTCACCAATCTACTTCGTCACATCTTCAAGAAACTAATTCAAATTTGTGAAATATGATTTCCCACACAAAAATCCATATTGACTATCTTGCTCAGTCCTTGCCTTTCCAAAAATAAGTCTCTCAGAATCCCGTGGAGCAAGTTACATACCAATGACATCTGGCACACCGGTCTACAGTTCCTGGTGTTTCCTTCCTAGTTGTTCTTTAAAAATCGCACGATATCAGCCACCCTGCTTATATTCTGGCAGCTTACCTGTGACTGTCCAATGTACATGTATCTCAGCGTGAGGCTGAACAATTAATTTTCGACCTTCCCAATGGGTTCTCTGAAACACCTGATCAGGTCAGAGAACATCAAACAGTACAGACCGTTTAGCCCTCGATATTGTGCAGGTCTTTCATGCTTCTCTAAAACCAAACTAACCTGCATGCCTTTCATTGTACTAAGTTCCACGTGCTTTAAAGACAAGGAATTCCAACTCTATTTTGATTTAATCCCTGCCCTCCCCTTCACGGTTTGATCAAGCAGCATTGCCCTTTGGTGTGAAGGGCACTGCTGGTCACTGGCCACTTGTGTGTTTCTTTTCTTCATGGTCGTGGAAATAGAATAAAGATTTGTACACCTGGTGTCCTTCACTGTCTCACATCTGCGCGCACACAAAAAGAACAGGAGTGTCGAAAAAATAAACAGGGGTGTCAGTGGTTAGGTCACCCTGAGAGCTGCCACTGAAAGAGCTGGATCAGGGTCAAGTACTCTCTCTGGTGATGGGATGCCGGCCTCTGTGGAGTTATTTCAGTAGCATCAAGAATAAAGCACATTCCCGAAACTTGACTCTGTTATGACACGGGGGGAAAACCCTGCAAAAAAAAAGAGAAAAAATGACAGGGAGTCATTCATCTTAATGTATTTTAAGATGGACAGCTCCTCATATTCTGTCATAGGAACAATTGTCAAGATTTCATTGTTCATTTCTTCAAGTTATCAGCATCACATATCCTTCTCCACAGGACAGATGAACGCGAAATATCTATTTAGTGTCTCCCCAAATCCTGTGGTTCCAAATGCTGGTCGCCTTGCTGAACTTTAAGAGGGCCTATTCTCTCCCAATTACTCGTTTGACCTTAATATGTTTGCAGAAACTCTTTGGATAATTGCTTACCCTATTTTCCAAAATTATATTATGTCGCCATGTTTCCCTCCTGATTTCCCTTTGAGTATTATCCTACTGCCCTTGTACTCCTCCATGGATTCAGTGGATCTTTGCTACCTACACCGATCATAAGCTTCTTTCTTTTTGTTGAACAGAACCTCCATCCTTTTTGTCACCCAGCATTCTCTACAGCTACCAGACTTGCCCTCCTCATGAATAGAAAGATACTGTCGCTAGACTCTTCAATCTCGTTTGTGAAGGCCTCCCAATTTCATGCCAATAGCTTCTCTCAAGCAGCTTTTCAAAGTGCCAGCCTAAAATATAAAGTTGTCCTGACTCAACCTTTAACGTTTATGCCAGAACTAATTTCTCCATAAGTATTTTAAAACTCATATTTACTGCATAACAGACTAAAGAAGTAGAATGGCTTCCTCCTGTTCCTCTGTGACAGGGTCAAGGGGCTGATTGGCCTCCTTCTGTCCCTCTGTAACAGACTCGAGAGGTTGAATTACCCTGTTATAACAGGCAAGAGATGCTGATGGTCTTCTACTATCCTTCTGCAAATGACAATTGGGGGCAGAATTGCTTCCTCCTGTTCATAAGCAGCAATTTAAATGCTTTGGATTATTCCTCGAGGTTTTGGTAAGATTTATAAAAGGGCACTTAACAATAGGAGTGAAATTACAAAAGGCAATTAGCAGTAAATATTTTTACCCTATTTTATGGTCTCGAGAAAATGCCCACCAGACATTTTGTGCAGGTGGTCTGTTATTTTATCTCTGTCAAGTACAATCATGCAGTGTTCTGACAGTGCTCCGACATACAGGGAGGAAAGATTTATAATATTGAAGGTTAATCGTCAGCCAACCTCATCCATTGCATCCAGATCGAGGAAATTTTCGTTTATTATGATACTTAAATTACTGTAAGGTAGGGGTTAATTTCACTCTTCCTTTAGTGACTGTGATTAATGTCAATCTCCAAATAATCTAAGCGTTCCAGTGGAGGGTTTCCATCTTTTAATCATATGTCGGCTCGATTCAATGTGTAAACCCATCGGATGAGCGGAAGGATCACCAACAATACTAACAGGGATCAGCAGCTCCACAGAGATGGGGTGGAGAGATCAGGATCTGAGAACGTTACACTAGGATGTTCCAACAATTGATCACAATCTGAAAACATTAGACAGAATGTTCCAACAATGGACAGAAGTTTATACTGGGGTATTTGGCTTCCTTCTACATGTTATGATCGAAGTTAATTATCATGTTGGATCGAATATTTTTCAATATTTTGATTATGCAGTCCGAGCTTTCTTTGGTGTCTCTGGTAAGTCTCACAGTTCAGTCATTTATTCTATAAATCATGTTTGAATGTAACACTGTTCTTTTCATTGACACTGCCATCTTTGTCTCTCCTATTGTTCCTGCTGAGATTCTGAATTCAGATATTCACTTTACAAACCACTACTAACTGCATCAGTGAACTTGATCATTTACTATCTCCTTCATTGCTTCGGGCAGTGTTATTCATGGGTCTGTATGTTGACCTACTCAACTTCAGCAGTGAACCATGTTTCATTGTATCACTGTCCTTGATATTTAAATATTGGAAGCACAGAACACTATTTTCTATCCTAATTGCAAACTCAATTTCCTTCATTTGACTCCATCCCATCCCTGACCAATATCTGAGGCTGAAACAGATAAATGACAACTATGATCCCTTTGGCCCTGATTTGATTCCTGACACCATAACCTGCCCATTCTTAATTCTAATTACTGACAGCTGTATGATATACTTCACTGGCTCATCCCATCTGCTATTTGAACTTTGCGCTATGATAGACAGTCTTAATGAAGCCAATAATCCGCTGCTAAAAATCCGGCTTCAAACCTGCAGAAGCTCATCTGCGTCGATTCCATACAGCTCTTATTTGAACTCTCAAAAAATTTCCCCACCGTTCTGGCGTTCCTTTGCGCACTGGTCTATGTTGTGATTGGGTCCGGCAATGCCTTTACTTTAATACTCTCAAGCATATCCTCACATCTATCCATGAACTGTTTCTCAGTCCCTCTCTGTCTATCTTCCCAACCCCTGCCAGTTGTTCATATTTAAACTGATTTTCTCCATATATGTTCTCTCTCAGACAATGATTGTCATACCTATCATCGCCTCTGTCATACACACACGTATGCACATATAAAAAACCTTGCATCGAGCTGATGCATGGAGATACAGAAACATAATTTTTTGGGAGCCCATTTACCGTCATTTACAGTGTGGACTACAAATCTTCCCATGCTTGACAGATATCTATAGCACATATAGCAGCAATATACTGTCCAAGGTTTTCAATATTCCCATGCTGGGCAGATAGTCTAGCTTACTATGAATTACAGGAGCATAGTCTGCACTGCTCTCCTTGCTGAGCTGTCAACCTATCTCAGTTACGACCGTCTGTGTTTGTTCTGTGAGTCAGGTTCAGAATATAATGTAACAAATTATTTCAGCTGATCTGGCATTGCCTTTATTCAATGTTCTCTTTCTTGTGATTGGATCTACTAAGGTCTCAATCCTCCAATTAGACGTACTCCCCTGTGTTTTCCCCCATATTTCAACATGTCCTGTTTCTATCTTAATTGTCTCTTTCTGTCTCTAGCCCGAATCTTTCTGTCCCTCTGTATCTTTCCCTGACCTTGGGTGTTTGGCTTCCGAATGTAATCGAAGTTCTTCCCTTTCTATAGTCTCCACGTTCTCTTGCAATTCCTGTGTAACAGGTACAAGGTGGCAAACGTTCAGCTCCAATTGCAATGAAAGAGGCATGGGTGGTTGATTGGACTCATTCTGTTACTACTTTACACACTCGAGTGTTGAATGGGCTTCTTGGTGTTCCTACGTTATAGTCTTGACACACTTAATGTCGGGTCCTGGTGTTCCAATATTATGATCTCAAAGAGCTGAATTTCCTGCTCCTGATCCTCACCAGGCCACTCAAGACGTGAGTGCCTTCTGTTTTTTCTTCATGAGAGGACTGGGGACATATGGAGACATGCTGCAGCAGCGCATCGTTTCAAGAGGCTGAATTGTCTCCTCATGTTTCTTCATAACAGGCTGGAGAAACTGAACAGTCTCCTCCTATATCCCTGAAATCGCAACGAGGGTGTGATTGGTCTTCTCTTGTTCGCATAGAACTTAAATGTGGATAAATTGCCCCCTCCTGTTCACATAAAAAAATCTCAAACGGTTTCATGTCCGTCTGCGATTCTTGTGCAATTGACTCAATCGGCTGAATAGCCTTAACCTAGTATGAAAATTTCCAGTAACTTTGTGGTCTCTTCCAATTCTTGTGTTGCAGCATTTAGAAGGCTGAATGGCCTCATCCTGTTTTTATAGAACACGATTGAGGTGCTGCATGGTCTATTATGGGTCCTGTGTTGGAGTGTGGAGGTGCTGATTAGCCTCTTCCTGAAACTCTATATCAGGATCCATACACGAAACAGTCTCCTCCTACACCTGCTGTAACAGTTTCGAATAATCTCCTTCTTCTGTTCCTATGTTGCAGGTTCGAGAAGTGAAACGGATTCCTGAATTTAATGTGTACTTGCTTTCCATTGCTGACTCCGAAAACAAGACCATTATCATTCTTGCAAACTTTAAGTGGTATTAGGTCAACCTGCTCATCCCTCCCTCCTAGATTAACGTGACGCTGTGGCTTAGTTTATTGGAGTTCTTCCTTAATAAACAAGTAGATCTGGGGTTAAGAACCTAGCAGCGTCTGCACCTCACATGAACCATTCCTTGATCAACGTTTCTCAAATGCCATGTTGCTGTTCCATCAGGTTGTTGATCCAACTTCGTGGTGCAGAAGGAGATGGTTATTTGTTGAACATGTGTCGTGGAAATTAAATCGGCATTACTCATATGCTAGCAAGAGGAAAGCAAAAGCTCTACTGTAATCTCTGCAGGGGCCCAATACATTTTGCAAGATGCTGCATGTAAGGGACTGAACAACTTGTGCATATTCTTTTTATACTACATTTCACTTATCAATATCACACGCTCAAGGACATGAACTGGGAACATTCAGCTCTTGGTATGATTGCGTCAGTTTTCCCTGACTCCTGTTGAATCTGACTGTTTTGCAAGACTTGCAAGGCCAAGTTGTCTGCTTGCAGAATCGATGACAGTTGGGCTGTCTACTTAAAATCTTAGCAAATTGTTATTTTTATCTAAGTATTAGATTTAGCAAAGTATTCTCTTTCCGATTTCACAGCAAATGCTAAATTTGTTAATTTTCCATTTCATCTCTCCCTGTAAAATGCTGGCATTTTACAGCAATGACAAAAACAACAAAAACACGAGACAAAGCGAGATAGTTCTACATCAAAATTGCTGAGGTAGCACTGGGCTTTTCCTCAGACAACACGTATCTGTAGCACAGCTGTGAGTTGGTGTCATCACTTGCCCTTGTGTGCACTGTACACAGCCCATTTTCACACGTCATACTCGTCAACGTAACGGTATGGTGTGGTCCTCGTAATCTGATTCTCCTGTTATGGGGCCACTGATTGTTTTACCATTTGGAATCCCACTGCACTCATAACGATACGGCACAGCCAGGTACACAAGCAGGGTCCTATACAAAGCTTTACGAGTATGACCAGTGCTACAACAAGTAGAACATGTAGTATCCAATACCCCCAATCCTCCCCAGAGGGAGTTGAGCCATTTGTGCAAATACACGTTTCTCCCCTGCCTTCCACAATATGGTTGGCTGTGGTCGGAAACGTGTCAGCGTTGGGACTGCAGTTGGCCTTGTTTTCGAGGGGTGGCACGAGGTTTGCCATAATTGCTCCCCTTATCAGAGGCAGGTTAGTCGCCGCCCGTGGAAGCAGACAGCTGGCATTTCTCGCGAGGTTCTCTGTAATTCGTTCAGCATTCCAACATTGGGTAGTGTAGCCAGCAATTGCTGGCGTTTATCCACGTAGCCAACGTTTAATTTCCGGTGTTGTATTCAAACCAAAGCACATGCTCTGTTCCCTTCACATCTAGCAATCGTCTTTCGCATCTGCCAACCTACTGGGGTCACATTTACGCCATTTACTTCCTGCAGGGTCAATTCCACTACCGAGTTCACTGACGACTACCTCCGGGTTTGGGCGTGACAGTAATGCCCTCTGCCCTGCTTGGGGTTAGGTCCAAGATTTGATTTGGCTGGTTGCCTTGCCCTGGTGCTACTATTTGGAGGACTTTCTGCACTACATCTCGGCGGGGTGTGGGATGACTCAGCCACTCTATTCACCTGCCTATAGATGTCAGAGAAGGATCTATCTATTCCACCAGACTCCCTTATCGATCTTCTGAGTCTTGGATATTATCACACGTGCCCTTGTACCGCCTACCTTGATAACAGAATACTTAGTTCCCGGGTCAGGTGTCCCTGTAGCCGTGGTAGCTACTTCTAAGTGCCAGTCACTGCCGCCACCAGAATCCCTGCATAAATATTTATTATCCAATTTATTGTCATCCTGGTTTGTAAACGGCCATGGGTCGCATGTGAAGATGCTTCTTGCACCGTCAGTTAATATTACCATCTGCGGCTTTATCCCAGACGCCAGTACTAGCAGAGTGCTAGTACTGGGCATCCCCATATGTGTACGAGGCTTCTAATTACTACTTGTACTTAATTGGTTCTGGTGCTCTCCGATGTCTCCTCAGGCCCAGTTACACGTTTGCAATGGCTGGCTTGTATGCACGTAGCTCTTTCGGCTATCTTCACAGCTGTCTGTGTCGTGAGGAACTCTTGAAACTGTCCCAGCCATCCCTTCGCCTTCAGCATTTCTTCCTGAAGTCATTCAACACGATCCAGGCTCCAGGTTCTCGATCGTGCAGTTTCCCTTCCGCCGGTTGGGGTAGTGCTGCTTTCACTTCATTCCGCATTTGAAACAAAAGTATAGAGAGTTTCATACACTAACACAACATTTCGCCCTCACAGTGGTCTGTTATCTGTTTTACCGTGGGTCTTGGTCTAATTCCTGTAACGGGAGGCCTACCAAACAAAATCTCAAACGAGCTAAAATTAGATCTCCCACTCCTCCTAGATCTCATATACATTAACATAATTGGAAGTGCCTTTGTTCATGTCACCCCGAGTTCCTCATAGCATTTTGTCAAATTATTTTTTAGGGTAATATTTTATCTTTCCACGGCCCCACCGCTCACTGGGTGATAGGCACAGTGTTATTTCATGTTTATTCCCAAATAATCACTGACTTGCTGTCGGGCATTATTGACAAATGGTGTCCCATCATCACCACTTAGCCTTTCAGGGTTGCCCCATCTCGGAATTATTTAAGTTAGCAAAAACTTGCCTCCTGCACTGGCATCATGTTTAGACGTAGGGAACGCTTCCATCCATGTGGAAAACATCAACATTTACCAGATAATACCCTTTCCCGTCGCTGAGTGTTAGTTCAATAAAATCCATCTGTAAATATTCGAAGAGTCTTTGGGGTTGGGGTGTGCTGCCTGACTCATCTGCCTTCCCCTCTACACATATAACACATCGGTCACAATCTTTCTGGGAGTAATGATGAAATCCCTTCTTGTACCATTGTGCTGAAATACTGTCATGCATCCCCCTTTTGACACATGGTCCTTACGTGTGTCAGTTTTGCATAGAATGGAAATAATGATCGTGGTAGACAAGGTTTACCACTGGGGCCACACCTTCCCTCATGCTGGGCCCTGCTTTTGTCCACTCACGCTTATCTTCCAGTGAGGCCCATGACTGTAACTCCCGTACATATGCTGTTTGGGTACAAATGTTTGTCATACACATATCAAACTGATCACTTGGCGGCTGCTGCGCTGCGGTCCTTACCGCTGACCCTGCCCTTGCATGGCGTTGAGAAATAAAATCGGTATTTTTCGTGTGGGCTTCATATTTACACACAGCGATTGATTTAGGCAATACGACCGCTTCCACGAGGTCAGAAATCAGGCCATGGCATGTGACGAGCTTTCCAGTGGAGGTCAAGACTCCCCTGTGTTTCCACGGATTTCCAAAATTACATACTACCCTGAATGCTTATCTGCAATCAGTGTAAATATTCACTGTCTTCCTTTAGCCAACTTACATGCCTCAGTCAAGATAATCAGCACTGCTTGAGCTAACAGATGAAAAGGGAGGATCCCGGTTTGGCTACCTCGTTGGTCGTCACTACAGCATACCGACTACAATTCTGTCTTGTCTTCTTACTTCTGAATGCTGACTAATCCACAAAGCCTCCATATGCGGATTCTGAAGTGGTGAATCCTGCAAGTCTGGTCTAAGGCTGCAAATTCATTATTCACAGCGACACAAGCATATGGATCTCCGCCTCCTTTTGTGGGGAGAAGGATAGCAGGGCTAAGGACGTTACACCTCTTTATTGTCATGTTAGGCATCTCTAATAACACAGTATTGTATCTGAGCCAATGTGCTTCCGACAGATTTACTCCAGTTTCCGACATGTGTGCTGTCTTTTGCTCGGAAAGCAGTAAGGATACTGCATGTGGGACCAGTAGGGTTAATTCACCAGAGCCGACTATGTCCTTGGATGCTACAACAGCCTTTTAAGCAGCAGTCATGGCTCGCAGGCATTTAGGCAATCCTGCTGCTATAGGGTCCAGCTTAGCCGAAAAATAAGCTGCCAGCCTCAATTTTCACCCATGATCGTTCAACAGCGCAGCCACGCTCCTCATCTCCCGTTTGTACAAAAGGCTTGTTTGGATTCGGAATCCCCAGTGTTGGTGGGGATTAAAAAGAGCGCCTTTTTAATTCAACAATTGCACACTCGGTTTCTGGGTTCCATTGCAATGGACTCAGGCTCTGAAAATGGAATGCAAGTGTATCCTTCTCACATTGTTCCTCTGTCAGTGCTGGTATTATACAGTTGAAGCGCTGACCCCGCGCTTAAAACTAGAGTTTCCAGAATCCTGCGTAAAACCTCATTATATATGATGGGAGACTCACCATAACCTTGACAAAGTCTAGTGAAGCTATATGATTTCCTTTCGAATGAAAAAGCGAACCATAATTGACTATCTGTGTGTACCGGTACATGAAAGAAGGCATTGCTAAATCCACAACAGAGAACCATTTACAGTCCGGTGTAACTTGGGTTACTATTGTTTCGGGGTTGGGAACAGTTGGGGCGTGCGGGACGACAGCGTTATTGACAGCCTGCAGGTCTTGAACAAACCTCCATTCCTCCGGTTCAACTGGAATGTTTGCCTTTTTGACCGGAAAAATGGGAGTTCTCAACGGTGAGTTTTCACAGTGGACTATCACTCCAGCCATGAGGAGGGATTCAAAGATTGGAGTAATTCGTTCTATGGCCTTGGGTCTTAACGGTTATTGTGCAATGCAAGGATGATACTCGGACTTCGGGGTTATTCTTTGGGGTTTACAGCCTTGTATGAGCCTTTTGCCCACAACTCAGTAGAAGCCGTTTTTAATCCTGGGTCAGAGACTTCTATTTAGGTGAAACGCTAGTCTACCCTCCTAAGTACTTCATAACTAGCGCGGGTTATCTGGACTGTGCGATCTGCCTGAGTGAGCCAATTTATTTTCTTCCTATATGTCTGCATATCTGCATTGAAGCAGATCCCCATATCGTCCCTGAAGACCCAACCTTTGTGCCCTTAGCACCCATGGTCCTGATTCCTGTCACCTGCCGCTGGATGCCTTCGTCAGTAACACATGAGGAAAAAGCGCTGTGCATATCAAAAAGGAAGTGTCTGCTTGCAGTTAGATACTTTAGATAAGTTCACACTGACGGCACATCTGTGTTCATTCCAATAAATTTCGCACAATAACAAATGATCTGGTTTAACCAATCTCCTGAACGAATCATTTCCATATGATTCATCAGGGCCATTGTGGCATATATGTGCTGTGCAGTGCAGCATGTCCCCAGCAAGAAAATCGGTGTTAATAGGATAAACATGGTTACTTATTTCCAGGGCGAGTGAATAACTCACTGAACTTATCTCTCTTTGGTTTAATCGCTACTCATAGATAAACATCAGGGGTCGTGGGTCATATTTTACAGCGTGCACGGGTAGATATTCCCTTTGAATTACGTGCAAACACTTGGGGTAATGAGGAATTCCAAGCCAGACTCACTATGAGATCCCGAGCCATCAAATGTAAAGGACAGAATTCAGATAACCAAAATGAGCGTTGGATGCTTCCCCATTACTCGGTTCACAAATGTGCGGTAACAAAAACCTCTCTCATATCACGATTTCTAATGCACCCATTGTGTTCAGGGGCCTTCCACTTATCTTTATTTCCGTCGTTTCTCTGAACGAGCTTAAATTAAGTACTGTGTATGTTGCCCCTGTATCTAACAAAAACTTAACTGCTGTGCCTTCCACACTTAACATGGAGGTTGGCATCGACTTATACGCATTATAGTAATATTGAACATATAGTCCACACTGCGCAATCTTAGTGCTCAATATGGCCTTGGGATTTGTTTCAGTGCCCGTACGTTTAGCAGAAGAGATTAGCATAAGCGAGCCTTCGTTGCCAAGTATAAGGGAAAGAAGCTTACCTGTCCCATTTGGGCTTCCCACCTCCAACTCAGCATTCCCCTGTCAGTCACCCTGCTGTCCAGCCTCCAGGGCCGATTGGGATTTTCTGGACGGACACTGTCTCGCCCAGTGGTCCATTGCTCCGCAAACAAAGTACACCCGCCAGATCTGCCTCTGCCAGCACCTCTTCCATGACCACTTCCTCTTCCTCTTCCGCGACCTCCACACCTGCCTCTCTCCCTGCCGCACCTCCCTCCAACGGCTGACCATTTGCATCATAGTAAGCTGAGGTTTATGTGCTTGCTGTTCCATCTTTAGTTTATGCTTATCCTTCCCTTATGCCAGCATTTGTTTCAGCATATATCGCATGTTGTCCTATCAAATTCAGCTTTCTAGTGTCCCAGGTAATACATGCGTCTTTTACCTTTTAGACTATTTCGTCCTTCATTCCATTGATGAAGCTGTTCCTCAGGTGTGCTTCATACTGTGTAATTTCTGCTGTCGTCATGTCCTCGGGTGGTCTCCGTCCACCATGGGCGTTATGGACTTCATTGAGACCCATATGGAGACTGTCTCACCTTGTTGTTGTTTACACATTGCAATTTTGGTCATGTCCATTCTCACTGGGAATGCCTCCCTACAGGCAGCTGCCACGTGGAGCAAAATCAATTAAATCTCTGTTTTCTTACGCTTGCAGGTTGGTTGATCTGGCATGGATGGTTACGGCTGACCATTTATCCCTGATTTTGGTGACATCGGCACCAGTGTTGTCCCAGGAGATGTTTGATCTCATGTCACGTGGGACGGAACTCGACACAGAACTTTGTTACTTTTTCAGCAAACTTATTACCTCCAACCTTGCGTGGGTGAGGCAACTGCCCATAGGCAGTTTCCAAATTCTTCATGGTCCATGATCGGTGGACCAGCACTGGGAGCCCTCCTGGACCTGAAACCTCAAACATTGGTGCTTGCAGAACGACCTGCTTAGATGATCGTACGTCGGTACTCTCGCCGTCTGACTTATCGTCCATTTTGGACTGATCGTGAGCATGCCCTGGATGTCTATCAGTCTTGGAGTGGCCGCCCTCATTTTAGGCTTCTTGCTTCAATTGGTTGCAGGTACAATAGGCTATTGGTGATCCAGCAGACCCTAAGACGGTGGCCGTTGACTTGGAACCTTCGGCAGGTGGATCTCGTAGAGGGGTTGTAGGTCTGAGAGAGCAGTCATCATGGTCAGGATCTGGAACAAATTTAAGGCACCGTACAGCTCCATCAGGTTGTTTTCCGCGCGCGTCTGCATGTGTGCTAGTGTTTATACGCATCTCTGATCTATCTTTTACTTGGTATTTACTTTCCCTGATATCAGCCTCAGCCTTCCACGTTTTATAAGCACTCCAATTCACAGATTTTATTCTTCTTTTCCGTTTCTCCTTCTCTCTCACCTCCAACCGTGATCTCAATATTTCCAACTGCCTAAACTAAAACTCCCATCCTCCGGAAAACCACATTCCTTAATCCACAATTTTAACTACTTTACAGATTCTGGGCTGTAATTATTTTACATGTACTGCACTTTTGGTTACCATTCCAAGTCCCCTCTGGACCCTCTTTTTGTTTGGTTTTGCTGGAGCCCATTTCAACTTTACTGGAAAAGTGTTCAGCTCTCTCTCTCTCTGTACTGTTATCTTTTCCTTTTTGACTTGCTTTCACTTCTGGAGGTGCTTTCTTGCATTGGGTGCGTTTGCCTCAATGCCTTGGATTTCGTAAACCAAGAAACCACATGTCCGGTACGTCTTTGGCGAGTCTAACTCAGGCAGTGGTGGTTCCAAGTCTCAAACTACCCTTAAACTTGCTGTCTCTAAAGCACTGTGGAGACAGCAATCCCTTACTTTGGGTTTTGCTCGAATACTGTGCGAACGTTCACTGGAACCTCTTCCTGCTTTACTTATTCTCTTAGAATGATTCTCTATGTAGGATTACTTAAGCCACGACTGTTACCCCGGCCTTATTCGATTGAAACCCCGGCGGTGGGGCGATCCACAGATTCCCAGACCTCGCACGCAAAGGGGCCAATTCATCCCTTGAGATGAAGCGAAAGTCCTTCAACGCGCTGGCGCCTACACCTCCTGGGAATACTCAGATTCTTCCCCAGTTGTGGGGTCCCGGACGAGCCCCCAAGTTTGCAGTCGTGGAAATTAAATCGACTCGACTCAAGTTCTAGCAAGAGCAAAGAGAAAGCTTTGTTGTAACTTCTGCAGGGGGCTCAATGCACTTGGCAAGATGCCGCATGTGAGGGACTGCACAACTTTCACATGTTATTTTTGTACTACATTTCGCTTATCCTTATCAAGGACAAGAACAGGGAAAATTTGGCTGTTTATAGGAAGTTTATGTTTTCCCTGACTATTGCTGATTCGGACAGTTTTGGAAGACTTGTAAGGGCCAGCTGTCTGCCTGCAGAATCCAGCAAAATTAGGCTGTCTACTTAAATGTTTTGCAACAGTTAGATTTAGCAAAGCAACTTCTTTCGGATTACACAGCAAATGTTAATTTTGATAATTATCTATTAGACATGCTTCCTGTTTTGAAGGTAACAGTGGCCCCACTCCTATAAGCTGGGCTTGACCCCATCAGACAATGTTGTGTACAGTTGAGGTGATTCTGCACTTCCCTTTGTAGCCAGAAATGTAGTAATATCCTCAGGGGCTCGATTCAAATTCTGTTCATAGGTTCAGTTTTGCGTGGCGGTGTGGCCGAGCAACGTAAGGTGCTGTTTGTAAGCTTCACTGTGAAAGTCACTGTGGGCTTGAATCCCTTCGCTGCCATTTGTGCTATTTACGTGTAATGCTGAATCTTCGTGTGACAGAGCAATGTTTAAATTGAATATGTCAAAAATATAATCTGTTTCTTGCAAAGTGATCTATGATGAGGGACAAAGCAGAGCATTCAGAAAGTCAGCGGCCACACTGTGATTCTGAAATGATGCAGTTGTCACATTCACCTCCCGTGGGAACGTCCCTAGGTTGGACACAAGTGTATGCTGCTCCTTTAATATGTAGGCAAGTTCTAAGACCGACATAGTGTCATTCAGTCGTTGGCACTGCTGCCTCTCAGCGCTCGAGACCCGCGTTCAATTCCCACCTCAGTGAACTGTCTGTGTGGCGTTTGCACATTCTCCCCGTGTCTGTCAAGGTTTCCACTTGATATTCCAGTTTTTACCCCCAGTCCCAAAATTTGCAGAATACGTGGATTTGCTATGATAAATTAACCAGGATGCCCGGGAATGTGCAGGCTAGATGAACAAATCATGGAAAATGCAGTGTTGCGGGGAATGTTTGGGCGAGAGCAGTGTTTCGGATTGGGATGTGATGGTCTCCTGAGGCTCAATGCGGAGTCCATGCGACAAATGGACAGTTGCACACTGTAGAGATTCTATGATTAAAATCTTCACCGTGGAAATAAGTTAAGGGAACAATCTCTTGGTTAATTCAAATATCCTTTCCTCAGTGTGGAGATTAAATCTGTACACGCTACTCCAGGTATGATCGCACGTAGATTCTGGACAGCAGCAGCAACACTTTACCTGCCTAGTGTAAGGTTACCACCCAGGTTAGAGCGGTCTCAGTTGTCTGGGGGAATGCACAGCATTGTTGAAATATTTCGCTCTTCTCTACTTCACGAGCATAATGGGAGAACTTGTGCAAATATCAGAATGACAATTGTGAAGAACGTGTAGGATGCGGCGAGATGATGTCAATGTTCAAATATGCCTTGGCCAAACATTTCACCTCAATCCGCTATTAATTTTCCTCGGTCCCACGTCGCTTAGATTCCACAGCAGCTGTTGAAGTGGAGCTTAGAAACAGCAAGGATAAGGAAATATTGATGGGAGGTATTTATCAACGTCAATGCTGTGACACAAATGTTGCGTATGTTACAAAATAGGAAAATTGAAATACAAGATTTTGGGTACTGCAGTAATTATGGAGACATTAAAATTGCATCTGAACAATGTGAATCAAAGTTAATGTTCATGCTGGGAAAGTGGGTTTCATGAGTGTGTATGAGCTGCTTTCCTTGAACAATATGTTGAGCATTGAATTCGAGATCAGGCAGTTTGGAAGTTGCTGTTGTGTGATCAGAAGAACTATTTGAAAACCTTGAGGAAAAGGAGCTTTGGGATGGGAATAACCATCTTAATATATTGAATTTTACATGACGTTTTCAATACAAACTACTTTCTTCAATTAAATTGGAATCATGAATACATGACAAGCACGGCGACAGTTTTAAAAGTGCATCGGAAAGATACACTGGAAGACAGGCTCTTTCTGTTCATTAGATTCCCTACAGTGTGGAAACAGGCTCTTCGGCCCAACAAGTCCACACCAACCCACCCAGCCCCATTCCTCTACACCTAATACTATGGACAATTTAGAATGACCAATTCACTTAACCTGCACACCTTTAGACTGTGGGAGGAAACCGAAGCACCTGGAGGAAACCCACGCAGACACGGGGTGAATGTGCAAACTCCACACAGACAGTTGCCAGAGGCCGGAATTGTACCCGGGTTCCTGATTCTGTGAGGCAGCAGTGATAACCACTGAGCTACCGTGCCACCCTTCATTTCTCGAAACACTCTAAGTTGCACAGTATACATATATCCTCCAAGGCGCATAGAGCAAAAGGGTAAGGTGACTCAACCATGATTAACAGACGAATTTAAAAATTGTATTTTGTCAAGGAAAGTCGTTCCGAAAAATGGCAGACATTATGGATTCATTGGAACGAAGGAGGACTAAGAAATTTATAATGACATTAAAAAGACATCAAGAGTGCAAACTAAAAAGAAACATAAAGACTGATGCAAAGCTTCTGACAATATTTGAAAGGAATTTTAAACCTTCGTGAAATATTAAGAAGTGTGGAGCAAATGTGGACAGGATAATTTATTGCAGATAAAAGAGAAATTGCAGGGAAACTAACTCGTTATATTGTGTCTGTCTTCGTGGAGGAGTACATAACATCTCCCAGAAATACAAAGTGACCATGAGACTTATGTAACTAAAGACTAAAATATTCATATTAGTAATGAGGCATGTTTGAAAACATAGCCGGGTTAGTGATTGATACGTCTGACAGATCAAATATACTTCATCGTGAAATTTCAGAGAGAGAGGCAATACACAGATTGATGGCATAGGGCAACACAGTACTTCTCCTGCGCAAGTTGGGAGGTTATAAATGCATTCCACGATCCAAAAAGGGAAGAAGAGGATAAGTGGGGAAATGCAGACCAAGTAACTTGTCATGCACAGGAGGGAATCTGTTTAAATCTGTTATAACAAATGTGTTATTGGTGAATTAGAAAGTAATAGCAAACTTCAAGTGAATGCATATATGAACGGGAAGTTATCATTTTCAGCCTTTTTTTTTGAAGATATCGCTTGTAGATATAGTCAATGGAGAACCAACAGATATGATATAATTGTATATTCAGGAGGATGTTTTTTAAAGAAATGTCACAGCACGCTATTAGAAAGAAGCTGAATAATGGGTGTTGGAGAACAATGTGGAAACATGAAGATATATTTTTGGTTTACCTTTATTTAATAGGATTCAGAATGTCGATGACGAACAGTCATCCAGACTGGAAGCATTAACTTGCTCTCTCTCCGTTGGTGCTGTCTGAACAGCTGTAGTCTTCAGCATTTCTTGTTTTCAGTACAGATTCTAGCATCTGCAGTAATTTACTTCCATTAAAGGGAAATATGCCTTGCCTCGCTTACGCCGAGTGTTGCTGAGACTGTTTCTTTAATACTGTGATAGGTTTTGGTGTCCTGATCTCGGGAAGAATATACTGGAAAAATATACTGAATGGACATTCTCCAGATTAATCCCACAGATGGCAAGATTATCTGGTGAAGGAACTCGGCCTGTGTTACCTATAGTTTCAACGATTGAAAAACAATCTTAATGAAAACGAGAAAGTCCACACAGAAAGGGCTGAATAAAACAGGGACTTGGAGAAGTGGTAGCAGGCAAGACTGGGGAGAATACTAAGATTTTCCACAAGGACATCATGCAGAATAATATTACAAGTGAACAGTTAGAACCCATTCGAAACCAAGAGAACAATCTGTGTGTGAAGAAGCAGGCATGGACAGAATTTGAGAAGATGGATTGGGAAGCTATTGAGCTAATTGATATAAGATTCGATCATGGATTGGACAAATGACGCGGATGCGTTTGATCCCAGGCTGCTGTTGGAGATAAGGAAGAAAGGGACCTGACCAATTTATTGTTATAGAATCTGGTGACAGGAGAGAGAACCGAGAGGACGGATGCAGTTACACTGTACTGGAAGGGTGGTGCAGAAAGGCCAGGGCACGATAGATCAGTGAGTATTATTTCACTTTTAGGGAAGCTATTGGAAATTATAAAGAAGGAGAAAATTGATCTCCATTTGAGAGGCAATATTTCATCAAGGACAGTCACCATAGCTTTATCGGAGGGAAGTCATGCCGAATGAATTTGACAGGAATTTTTCAAGGAGTTCTTTCAATGGTTTTCTCACCAAATCCATTGAAACAGCACCGCATGGAAAACTGATAAATTAATTAAAATCTTATGGTTTCAAGGTTAACTTGGCAAGTTATATTCAAAACTACCTCAGTGGAAGGAGAAGGAGGGTTGTGGCAGAAGGGTGGTGTGACTGGAGACGTGTAACACAAGGGTCAGTGCTGTGTCACTTCCTATTTGTGGTACTCTAAAATAATAGAGATGTGGATGTTGAGGGTGGAGGGAATGTGGTTAATAAGTGTTTGTTTGACAGTGAGGAGGAAGGTCTTATATAACAGGAACATGTAGATGGAATGGCCAGATCTATGAGAGATGCAATGTAACACTGATAAATATGAGGTGATACACCTCAGAAGTAAAAACGCAGACGGGAATTCCTCAATGAAGGGCAGCAAACTAGGAAGTCCAAAAGGGGGCTTCTGCACTGATCCATGATTGTGCGAATACTTTTTTGGCGTTGGACAGGAATTGGGCCTTGGGCCTCAGGTATTCCCAATACACCTCAAACATGGGATTGTCGGACTCAAATGCAATATTTCCAAGCCTGCTGACAGCCCTAAAACAGTGTCTGACTCTGAGTAGGTAAGGAGGGTATCAAACTGCTTCAAGGTGACTGAGACAAGTGGAGTGAATGGACAAGTACATGGCACATGAAGACCAATATGTGTAAATGTGATGTTGTATACTTTGGTGGGAAAAAGAGAACAGTAGCCTGCCATTTGAAATGGGATTGATTAAAAATATTGTTTTGAAGGGACTTATGCGGATTTTCTTGTTTTCATCTGCACAGACCTTCGAGGTTCATGCACAATTGTGAGTTCTGGCGCTAGAGATCAGTACTGGAAATGACATTGACACAGTGACTAGTGTACATATACCCACTAAGTGGTTTGCTCTAAGATTGGAAATAATCTGGATCTTCTTGTACACTAGTCACTGAAAGCAACACATGGTGTGTTGACCGCCATTTCAAGGAATTTGAATACAGGAGTACGGTTGTCTTACTGCAGCTGCAATTTGGTGAGAACCCATGTCTAACATTGTGCAACATTATGTGCAGTTTTGAATTTTGTCCCTAATAAAGGACGACACTGACCTTCAGGGAGTGCAGTGAAGGATCTCTGGGATATCAGGCGTGTTGTGGGAACATCATGTGTGTGGACTGAGCCTGAATTCCAAGGTATTTAGGAAAATGAGTGGAGATCTGAGTAAATAATATGGACCTGTGACGGTGAGACAGATTCGAAACAAGGATGTTTTTTATCAACGGTTATGTATTTTAAGACCGTCAGCTACTGTAATATGGTCTCATTTCAAAGATCACTTATTTTTATTTCCCTGACTTTCCACTCTTCCGCATTTTCCTCTAGAGTAAATACCGACGTGAAGTCTTTGTGTGGGACCTCACCCTTCAAGCAGAAACAGTCTATAAGTCAGCGGGATGGGGGAGGTCGAGTCCTTTTGTATAGTGTGAACCCAGCATGGCCAGACGCCTATGGACTCTGTTGTTGAACAATGAACTGATTTTCTGTGTTTTTCCACTACTGCAGGAACGGCCGTAATGTTTTACATTTAATTTTATTTTCTTAATTTTTCTGATTTCTACTAAGATTTTGTATCTTGGAGGTGGGGGGCAGGAAGCTTTGTAACTATGATTGTGTCACATGTGGCGACTTGTAAACTTTTCACCGTCCTCACGTGAGTACATGCGACAATCGACCTAATAAACCTCATTCATCTCCTGTGGAGCCAAACATTAGATGGCTGATTAATTTTTATGGGGCCCTAATGTCTCTCTAATTTCTCTTTTGTTTTTAATATATTTGTAGTATCTCTTTCAAATCTCCTTAACCTTATCAGCCAAAGCTACCTCATGCACCCGTTTTGACCTCGTGATTTCCCTGGTAAGTGCTCTCCTACACTCCGTATGCTCAAGGGATACCTTTGATACCACTTGCCTGCACCTGACGTATGCCTTATTTTTTCCTTGTCCAAAGCCTCAATATCCCTTGACATATCCTGTGCTCTACTCCTGTTAGCATTGCCCTTTACACTGACGGGAACATGTCATTTCTGAAGTCTCACTAACTTGCTTTTGAATGACTCCCACTTCCCTGACGTCCTTTCAACTTCAACAGCTTCTCCCAATCATCTTTTGAAAGTGTTTGCCCAATTCCATCACAATTGGTCTTGCCCCAAATTATAACGTAAACTTCTGGAGCAGGCATATCCTTTTTCAGGACTATTATCAAACTGATAGAATTATGTTCACAGGTCCAAAAATGCCCTCACTCTCACATGAAAGCCACTTGCCCTGCCTTGTTACCTAGGAGGAAATAAAGGAGAGGCCATGATCAGATGAGCCACGTAATGTCCAGACAGGCATGAAGGGCTTAATATCTCCATGGATCTGCGCGAATATGGTTTGTGTGCGTGTGCGCGCGCAGGCGTGCATGTGTGCTTCAGCGTATTGATGTATGTATCTCTGCAGGTGCGTCTCTGAGCATTTGGGTTTCTGTTCTTTTGAGTAAATCCATTGAAATGGGAATCAAAATGTTCCCCCTCACTCTCTTGGTGTCTGTCTCTCCCTCTTGTGTTTAAAATAAAGTCATAAAATTCTCTCCGGACGCTCTATTTCACTGCACAAGGAGCAGGTTTGTTTGGAAGGAGCATCAAAGACAGTGACTCTCGCACATTTGAATTGAATTGGCTTCATTTTCACGTGCAGATTAATGATTGCAGCGGAATGTTTGCAATGACTTCACTTACGCGACATCACAGGTACAAGAAATCTATGTGTAGATTCTGAAGTATTTGGAACAAAATTGAAAGAATAATAAACGAAAGTCCAGCAGAGAAATAAAAATGAAAGAAGGAACTGACTCGAATAACAATCCAGTCTGAGCCAGCAACAAGTATCCAGACAGCAGTGGGCCCAGTCTCCAGACCGCACCAGGCCCAGTCTCCAGACTGTACTGGACCCAGTCTCCAGATTGCACCATGCCTCGCCTCCAGGCTGCACTGGGCCGACACTCACAGAACATAGAAAGTTACAGCGGAGTAAAGGCCCTGTGGCACTGAATGCCACCGAACGGTGAAAATAATCTGATTCACCTTTAACCTACACCATTCCATTATTATGCATATGTCTATCCATGGCCCATTTAAATGCGCTTAATGTTGCCGACTCTAGTACTGTTGCAGGCAGGTCATTCCTGGCCCCTATTGCACTCTGTGTGAAGAAACTATACCGAATATCAATCCCATGTCTATCACCCCTCAATTTAAAGCTATGCCTCCTCGTGTTTTGGCTTCATCATGAGAGGATAAAGGTTCTCACTGTCCATTCTATCCAACCCTCTGATTATCTTGTACGTCTCATTGAAGTCCCCTCTAAACCTTCTTCTCTCCAACGGATACAGTGTATGTCCTCATTCACCCTTTCCTCGTTAGACCTTCCTTTCATGACAGGCAACATTCTCGTTAATCTCATCTGGAACCTGTCCAAAGCTTCCACGTCGTTCATATAATGCATTGACCAGAACTACAGGCCATAATCCAGGTGCGGCCTTACCAGTGTCTTGCTCAGTTGAACCTTGCCCTTTTGGCTAACAAACTCAATCCCCCTACGAATAAACGCCAACATACCATATGCCTTCTTAACAACCAAATAAATCTGCGTTGCAACTTTCAGGTATGTATGCACCTGGACACTGAGATCTCTCTGTTCATCTAAAATGCCAAGGCTTTTACCATTCGCTCAATAATCTGCATTGTTGCCATTTCTTCCGAATTGAACTGCCTCAAACTTGCCTGCATTAAATTCCAATTGCCACTTCGCAGTCGAACGCTGCATCTTATGTATTCGTCAGAATGATCCACAACTTTTGCTCCCTTTGTATCGCCCACAAGTTTGCTAACCAATCCATCTTTGTCCACATCCAGATCATTTATAAAAATGACAAGCCGCAGTGGTCCCAAAACAAGTCCTTGTCGCACACCACTGGTAACCGACCTCCCGGATGAGCATTTCCCACTAACACCACGCTCTGTCTTCTTTCAGATAGCCAATATCTGATCAAAACCGCTGAATCGCCTTGAACCTAAAACACCGTATTTTGTGCAATACCCTATCGTGTGGAATCTTATCAAATACTGGACTGAAGTCATTGTACACCACATCCACCTTCACCCACCTGTTTCTCACCTTATCGATGAACTCAATAAAGTTGGTGAGGCACGATCTTCGCTTCACAAAACTATCTTGCCTATCTCTAATCAAATTATTCGTTTCCAGATGAATACAAATCTTATCTCTCACAAAGTTTTCCAACATCTTACAACTGATATAAGGCGCACTGCCCTTTAGTTACCAGGGTTGTCCCTTCACCCCTTTTTAAAGAAGAGAATAACATTTGCTATCCTCCAGTCTTCTGGCACGACTCATATCGACAATAATGACATATATTTTGAAGTCCAAGACTTTGCAATATCCTCCCTGGCTTTCCAGAGAACCCAAGAATAAATTCCGCTGGCCTATGGTTAGTACCTATATTTGGATCTTCCAATATTGTGAAAAACACTCATTTGTCAACATCAATTCCATAAAATCTTGTAGCCTGTATCCACGTATTCTCAATAACATTGCCATTTTCCAATGAGAGTACTGATGAAAAGTATTAAATAAGTGCATCCCATGTCCTCAGATTCAACTAACATTTCCCACTACTATCTTTCATTTGACCAAATATTACTGGCGACATTATACAATACCTAGTCTCGAGACTGTCGACCACACCAGGCTCAGTCTCCAGACTGCAGTCTCAAGACCGCACAGGGCCCAGACTCCAGACTACACCAGGACCAGTGTCCATAGTGCACCGGGCCAAGTCTCCAGACCGCATCAGGCCCAGTCTCCAGGCCGCAGCAGACCCAGTCTCTGGGACACACTGGGCCAGACTGCAGAACATTCCGGGACCAGTCTCCAAACTGCATCGGGCCTATTGTCCAGGCGACACCGGGCCAAGTTGCCAAGCCACACTTGGACCAGTCTCCAGACTGCACGGGGCTCAGTCTCCAGACTGCAGCAGACACAGTCTCCAGATGGCCCCGGTCCCAGTATCCAGACCGCACTTGGACATGACTCCAGGCAGCACTGTTCTTTAAATCTTGAAGCCTTGATTCCCCTCGCGATCCTCTGGTCTGGGACTCACTTCCTCCTTTCCCAAAGGAGTCACGTTAAAATGATAATCGTTTGACAAGAAAATACTCTCCAGAAAATAAAATAAATAAGAAAGACACAAAGTGTGGTCGGAGCATAGGCGTTCAACCTGGAACATTCTGACCCTGGCACCATCTTTACGACATTCCACGCTGTTCCCTTTTACAAAGAATGCCTTTGAAGACTCAGAGCAGTTTTCTGTGATTTCTTGCAACGTTGTCCTTGAGATAATAGCACACAGAGATAGACATGTGCTTTGGTGGCCCGTATGCTGCCATTGGGGTTGTTTTATGACTTTACAATCTATTCTCACTCTACTTTCGAAGAGTATATCCAAAAAACATTCAACGTTGGAGAAAGCGAACTAAAATTAAACTCAACCTCTAGTAAATTGCTTCACTCAGGGTGGCCTCGATGCAGGTTAACCGCTGTGGTCTGCAGAGCTCCCTGTGTTGGACAGATATCGAGATACCTACAGTGTGTAGGCAAATGCACTGCTCTGGTCTGCATAGATTCTGGTGCTGGACAGATAAATTATCCAGGTCTATAGTTCAATGTACTGCGCTGGTCTGCTCAGGTCCCCATGCTGGACAGATATCTTTTCCAGATTTATAGACCACTGCAGTGTTGGGGCCTCCCGAACTCCCAGTGCTGGACAGAGACCTATGAGAAGGTGAGGACTCAGATGCTGGAAATCAGAGTCAAGAGTTTGCTGCTGGGAATGAACACCAGGCCAGTCAGTATCCAAGGAGAAGGAGAATCAACGTTTCTGGCATAATCCCTTCATCAGGAATCTGATCAGGGCTTATGCCCGAAACTTCGATTCTCTTGCTCTTTGCATGCTGCCTGGCCTGATGTGCGTTCGCAGCAGCACACTGTGAACAGATACCTAGTCTGGGTTTATAGGCAAATGCACTGCTGTGTTCTGCATATGTCCGCGTGCTGGACTGATATCCATTTCGTGTTCATAGATCAATGCACGACTGAGGTCTGCATCGCTCCCGGTGCTGGCAGACATCTCGTCCGGATTTGTGGATTTGTGCTCTGCATAGCTCGGCGAACTGGACTGATATCTAGTCCGTGTTTAAAGATCAATGAACTGCTATGGTCTGCATAGCTCCCAGTGATGAACATACATCTAGTCCGAGTTTAAAGATCGAAGCAATGCTGTGGTATACACAGCTCCCCGTGCTTGACAGATGTCTAGTTTGGGTTTACAGAGCAATGCACTGCTGTGGTCTGCACCTTTTTCTGCACTCGTCACATTAGTGGGTTGGCTTGAGCAGATCTGGATCGACACAGTGTTATGTGCTGGACAGATATCTCCTCTGATTTAATGTTTCACTGTTATGGATTGAAAATGTATTATACCTAACAATTTCAGCAGATCTGTAATACCTTCCATTCTCATTTTGTGGTTGGACCCTTCCTCTCTCACTCCATTCATGTTGCAGTGTGCCTATGTACAGTACATCATGTTGGTGAATACCCACTGTCCTGGCAGCAACTCCAACCTCTTCATTCAGAAGCAGTCAGCCATTCCCATCGTCTTCAGGTCTCCACGTAACCAGAAATTATAACCTTTCAAATAAAGGCCATCCCCTTGGAACATGGCTCAAAACACAGTACCCCTTACCATTCCACACCGCCAAACAATCACTTCAAAATATCCCGTGTGTAACGAGAGCAGTGGGGCCACTGGGAACATTAGTGAGCAGACCATCAGGGAGATGGAGCAACACTTCCCATGTCTGAAAAGGTTAGACTGAACCCAACAGTACACACTGTGTCTCTAAGTCCTATTATCTCCCTGCATTTATTGAATATACAGCCTATCATACAGACTAAATATCATAGTTTTACGTATACCCACGTTACATTCCAGCTGCCAAGTCGCTGTCCATTTCTTATCCAATTAGAGATTCTCTGTCTCCTCTTGATAACTTAATTTTCTAACTATCTAAGTTAGAATACATCTGTTGCATTTCTCGAAAACGTTGCAAATCGTTGAGGTCACAGTACTGGTCACTGTGCTACTGCAGTCGTTAATTTGTGTTAGACTGATAAAGACTCATTTATCCCTAACTTATCCCTTCTCCCGGCTCAATAACCAGTCCTCCCATATTCCTTTGTGGCTGTTTTGAAATAATGAATGTTCCCTGCACTTTCCCATGGACCAGGAAAGAGATATTAAAAGATCAGCTTCAATTGCTGAGCAACAGGCTCGAATAGCTGAATAGCCTCATTCTGATCCTGTTTAAAACCCTTGATGGACTGAATAACCTGCTTCAGTATAGGTGTAGTTATGAATGTTACTGAACAACTTGGAACCATCGGTGAGCAGTCCACTTCTGACTTTATGATGGAGGGAACGCCATTGATGCTGGAGCTGCTGATAGCCCATGTTGCCTCATGGAGGACAAGTTTCCATTTGCTTGGCCCTTTCGAATTATGTCCTACTTCACAGGAGGGAATGCCACATAAAAGATTGGGCAGGATCTTCGAGATGAGGCAGCTGAGTCATTCCCTCCACCAGGACTGTGTGCTGGCTGCTCCAACAGATACTGTTAGAGACAGATCCATCTGGAAAAAGGAGTTTGGTGAGAAGGTTTCCTTCATTTTGGTTCCCCTATCACTTGCCCCAGTCTGTTGTGTATTTGATGTCTCTCCCTGCTCAGTCAGTGGTGGATGTGTGGAGACACACTTGGTGATGGCCATGAAGTCCCAGACCCAGAGTATGTTTTTTTTCCTTCTCACCCACAGTGCTTCCTTTGACTTGTTTTCAAAGTCAAGGGGAACTGAGTTACCACTGAGAGGTGGGGCGGAGGGGAGCAGGATATATCCATCCTCAGGCGATTTCCTTGACCGCCTTTGACCTGTTAGCATGTGATTTCCCGGGTCGCGAAATCAATGTTGGGGAATTGCAGGGAATTCCCTTCCCGAACTGTATCCCAGGGAACCTCCATCACTTCTAGGTCTGTCCTGCCGGTGGGACAAAATATACCCAGGAATGGTGATAATGATTCATGAATCATTACCCATCAGGCCTGATTATTTGAGTCGGATGGTGTCAGACTCTTTTCTAACTGGGAATGTAATGATTGAAAAGCACAACAGGTCAGGCAGCATCCAAGGAGCAGGGGAATCAACATTTCGAAAATAAGCTCTTCATCAGGAAGAGCTGGGTGACTGAGAGACAAATGGAAAGTGGTTGGGGCTGAAAGCATGGTAGCTGAGAATGTGATAGACAGGTGAAGGTGGGGTAAAAGGTGATAGGTCAGAGAAGAGTGCGCACCAGACAAAGGAAAAGATGAAGGACAAGTCAAGGGTGCGGTGCCGTTTTGGAGGTTTCGGATTAAGGCAACGTAGGGGTGGAGGAAATGCGGAAAATGATGAAATCGACATTGACCCTATTCAATTGCAGTGTCCCATAGCGGAATATGAGGCGTCTTCCTCAAGATTTCGGCTGGTTATTGTTTCTCGACGAAGAAGCCAGGACCTGCATGTCCCTGATGGAGTGGGAGGCGGAGTTGAAGTGTTCAACATGGGGCGATGGTGGCGATTGTTGTGGGTGTCCCAGAGATGTCGTCTGAAATGATATGCAAGATGGCGTCTAGTATCCCCGATGTAGAGGAGAACAAATTGGGTGTAAAGGATACTGCAGATGACATTGGCGGAGGCACAGGTAAGTTTCTGTCGGATGCAGAAGGACCCTTTGTGACCGTAGATGGAAATGAGGTAGGAGGTTTTTGCGCAGTTTTTGCAGGTCTTGCGAGGGAAAGTGTCGGGAGTGGGATGACGGCTGGTGGCAGGCGTCAATCTGACGAGGAATTCACAGAGGGAATGGCCTCTGATCAGGATAAGGAGGGAACTATGTTCCAAGTTGTGAAGTCTGTTTGTAGGTGGCGTAAATGGCGAAGGATAATGCGATGCATGCAGAAGTTGGTGGGATGGAAGGTGAAGGGTTTCTGTCCTTGTTGCGTTGGGAGCACTGGGGTTGGATGGCACATGTACAGGAAGTGGACGAGATGCGCTGAACGGCATCATCAAACATGTGTGAAGGGAAATTGTAATCTTTAAAGAAGGAGGCTAACTGGTTTTCTTTTCTGAGGTGTAATTGGTCCTCCTGGGAGCAGTTGTGACGCAGATATAGCAATTGTGAATAAAGGAATCACGTTTTTACAAGAGGCAGGGTAGAAAGAGATACAGTATCTATGGAGGTCAGTGAGCTTGTAGGAAATGTCTGTTGTCAATTGTTCGCCAGAAATGGAGATGGAGTGGTCTAGGAAGGGATTATGTGCCAAAGATGGTCCAGGTAAACTTGAGGTTGGCTAGAATATATTTGCGAAGGTGATGAGCTGTTCAATCTCTTCGTGGGAGCACTAGGTAACTCCAGTACAGTCATCAATGTAGCGGAGGAAAATATGGGGAATGGTGCCGAAGTAGCTGCGGAAGATTTCCCAGAATATTATGTACCCAATATTATATAATGGACATTCCCCGAGCATTCTAGCCCGGACTTTATTGATGAACAGCTGGACGTCAATGAATTGTACAAATGGTCAGATGCCGAGGGAAAGGATCCCGTTTCAGTGAGAAGGAGACACTGTTCCGAAGTCTCTTAGGCAGTGAAAGGGTTGAGTACGTTTTCCCTGCATTTACATTTCTTCACGACACAAGATCGAATACAACTTCGACTAAAAAACAGAAATTTTGAAACTCCGTTTGGCTTTAAGGAACTGGGAATGAATCCTTCGGGACAGCAACTTTTTCACTCTCCGTATTAGGATCTGGAAAGAAGTGACCTGAGCCTGCTCTCGAGTGATCGAGAGTGTGCGAATGTTTCAGGAACCATCTGTCCTTATGGACAGGTCTCTGAGTGTTTGGGGAGGGAGGGTTTCTTGTGGCTCGTGACAGTTTGTCAGTAATTCAGAATTTCCCATTTGTTATTGCAGCTCCAATTATTTCAGTAATAATTCCCTTTGATAATCTCACTGGGTCCTCAGTCAGACTAGGAAATTTGCGTCCACTCTGATGAATAATCTGCTTGTTTTGCTTCCTCACAGTTAATGCACTGACAATCTACGTCCTGCGTGAGAAAGATTGTGGATTGTCTCGATGTGTGAGACGTTACCTCGTGGCCATGGCAGCGGCAGATCTACTGGTAATTACCTTCGACCTGATACTGAGAAGGATTCCCGCTGTTTATGGAGAGTTGTTTTATTTTTTCAGGTTCATCCCCGTGTGTAATATCCACGCCGTCCTGATTTATGCAGCCATTGACTGTTCTGTCTGGTTCACAGTCACGTTCACCTTTGATCGGTTTGTGGCCATTTGTTGCCAGAAACTGAAAAGTAAATATTGCAGTGAGAAAACAACGGTTGTGGTGCTGGGGGCAGTGACTCTGTTGAGCTGTTTAAAGAACATTTTCTGGTATTTTATGCTCACAACTCAGTATAAGCTGATGAACCGCTTCTGGATTTGTTCTGAAAAAGATGGTGTTGAATCCTCCCATGTCTGGGCCACAATCCATTCCATCCACTACACTGTAACCCCGGCTCTCCCATTTCTCCTGATTCTGCTGCTCAATGGTCTCACCAGCATACACATTTTAGTGACCAGCAGAGCCCGGAGGAGACTCCGAATTGCCACCAGTGCGGACGCTCAGTCGGACACTGAAATGAGAAATCGAATTAAATCCATCATTTTACTGTTTTTGATCTCGGCCAATTTCATCCTGTTATGGTCAATATCTACGCTGTATTCTATGTGGGTCCGGATTCAGGACATTGTAAATACCCCTGTACGTCTCCATCCTTATCTGCGGGAATTGGGCTTCATGCTGCAGCTCCTCAGTTGCTGCACAAACACCGCGATTTATGCAGTGACACAGAATAAGTTCAGACATCTTCTGAAGAATGCGCTGAAATATCCATTTACCTAAATTCATCAAATTCAGTCATTAATTAGTCCATTCAGGACTTCCTCATATCAGTTCAGAAGTTCAGAGATGAAGCAGTCTGTCTCAATATTAACAGTCTGAGGGTAGTTCTGGTCTGTCCAACATTACCCCATAGTAGGGTTACAAGGACACATTGGAATGTTTCTCACAATTTCGGGGCCAATGAGCAACGGCAACATCCCACTGACTGTACTCCATCACTTCAATTTGTAAACAACAAAATGTTCATTAAAAAGCGCCAAGCAGTAGAATGAATGTTCCTCTTGTTTGCTTTTTCTTTGAAGAAGCTGGGCTGGAGAGAGCCAGACTCAGCCCCAAATCCTGGATCACAAAAGGGGAGGGAATGGGCCTGAACTCAGCAGTTGGGTTTAAGTCACTCTGTCTTTGCTTTCACCTCTGCGTCCCCCCACTCTGACCTGGCATTCTGCACAATTCACCTCTCTGTCTACTCCCTCTCCATCCATATCTCCTTCCCATGCTCACATAGTTCCTCTGTTTATCTCACTCCGTCTTCCATTTAGTCTATTTCACTGTCCATCCATTCCCCACTCTCCTGCGTTCTCTGCGTTCTGCACTCATTACCTCACAATTTGCCTCTCTCCAATTCTCCCATCCTCGAACCCTCTCTTTGCATTTCTTGCTGGGGGAATAGAAGAGAGGTGTAGATATTCAGGCCGATGCTAGGGGAGCAAACACATATGTGGCGTGTCAGCCTATTGCTCAGTTAACAGTCTGGGGCATGGGAAAAACATCTTTGCTCGATGAATGTGAGAGCATTAGTCGTAACACGGAGGTAATAATGGGGGAGGCACCATCGACTGTGGCAGGGGCTAAAAGATGGGAGTTGGACAACAGGCTGTTTCAGACAGAAGAGACTGCGTGGAACCCATTGTTGATGCGCATTGATCTGAGTGAGAATGTGATCAAAGATCAGTTGGAGAGAATGAACTAGGGAGTTGTACATGACCAATGCTTAGGGTAGTGGATAGGCGGGTGAGTGAGCGCAAAGGTGAGGGAGAATCCGGGCGGATGAACGTGACGACGTGGACAGTGCAGTGGAGTAGGTGTGACGGTGCTGGAGTGTACGAGGAGTGAACATGACGGGAGGAGACTGTGCGGGGTGATTGAGTGGGACCGTGAGGTAGTGTGCGGGAGACTGAGTACAATGGTGGAGTCGTATTCAGGGGGAGTGAACGATTTCGTGTGTGTGCTTGCGGGGGAGAGAGTGTGATACAGTATGAGTGTGTGTGGAGGGAGAGTGATGGCGGGGAGTGTGCGGGGGAGTGAGGGCAATGGTGTTGGCATGGGAGAGTAGAGCGTGTCACAGTGGAGTAGAGTGTAGGGGAAGTAAAAGTGATCATGAGGGAGTGTGGGGGGGAGAGAGTGCCAGAGTGAGGACGGGTGCAGGGGAGTAATAGTGATGGTGGGGAGTGTGCAGCAGGGTGGGCGTTATGGGGATGAAGTGTACGAGGATTGATCATAATGTTGGGGAACTGCGCGGTGGAGTGAGCATGGTAACGTGGGCATGTGGGGGGAGAGAGAGCAAAACGTTGAGGGTAGAGTATGAGGGAGGCAGTACGTTGGTCGGTGAGTGCGAGGCGTGACCGTGACGGTGACAGAGCTTGTGGGGGAGTCAGCTTGACTGTGGGGAAGTGTCCAGGAGTGTGGACATGATGGTTTTGGTGTGTGCGGGGAAGAGAGGGTGACAGTGATGAAGGGTGTAGAGGGAGTGAGTGTGATGGTGGGGGAGTGTGCAGTGAAGTGACAATGATGGTGGAGTAATATGCAGGGGAGGGAGAGTAACGGTGATGGAGTTTCTTGGGAATGAGTGTGAAGGAATCAAGTTTGCTGGGGAGATGGTATGATAGTGGGAAACAGTGCTGAGGAATGGGTGCGACGGCGGGGCTGTGCGTGGAAGTGTGAGCGGGACAGTGGGAAGGAGTGCTGAGGAATGTGTGTGACGGTAGGACAGTGTGCGGGTTATTGAGCATTACAGTTTGGCGGTGTGTCGGGAAGTAAGCATGTCGGTGCGGGTGTATGCTTGATCGTGAGTGTGGTTTTGGGGGCGTGGGCAGGGGAGTAAGTGTGACCATGGCGAATTGTGTGGGGAGTGAATGTGACTCTGGGGAGCATTCAGGGGAGTGTGCATTTTAGTGGAGCATGTGGGAGTGAGTGTGCATGATGGTGGGCATTTGTATCGGGAGTCGACTTGTCGATAAGGCAATGTGTGATGGAGCGAGCAAGACAGTGGGGGAGTGTATGGGGGAGTGAACATTATGGTGGAGGGATTTGGGGATGTGAGTGAGATGGTGAGCAAACATTGGGGGAGTAATTGTAATGGTAGTGTAGTGAGTTTGAGAGTATGGGAGTTTGCAGGGGAGTAAGCATGACGACGTGACTGCAGGTGGAATGAAAGTGACGTTGGCATCAGCACATATGAGCGAGCCTGTCCATGGGGGAAAGTCTAGCAGAGTAAGTGTGACAGTGGGGGAGTGTATGGCTGCAAGCATTACATTGGCGGAGAGTGCGAGGGAGTGAACGTAATAGTGGAGCAATATGTGAGGGAGTGAACATGATGGTCAGGGAGTGTGAGGGTGAATGAGTGTGATGATGGGTGTGTGTGCAGAGGAGTGAGAGTGAAGGTGGAGAAGTGTGTGGGAGGAGAACATTACAGTGAGGGAGAGGAAGCAGGAATGAGCGTGATGGTTTTGGGAACGTGCAGTGAAGAGACTGTGATGGTGGGGAAGAGTACGTGAGAGTGAGTGTACAGTGCGGGAATGTGTAGGAGTGAGTGTGAAAGTGGGAGTGTGTGCAAGGCATTGAAGGTGATGGTGGGTGATTGTGAGTGTGACAGTGGGTAAATATGCGGGGTGGTGAATGAGAGTGCGCCGTAATATTTGGGAGTAAGTGCGATGTGTGAGTGATTGCGGGGATGTGTGTGACCATGGGACAGAGCACAGGGAGCGAACATGATGATATTGGAGTATGCAGGGGAGTGAGTGTGATGTTGATGGATACTCCTGCTGAGTGAGTGCAACATTGCAGGAGTGTGAGGCAGTGAGCGTGACCATGGGAGAGTGTGTCGGGGAGTAAGCATGACAGTGGAGGAGTGTGCGGGGGAGTAGTGTGACGGTGGGAGCGTATGCTAGTGAGTAAATGTGTTAGTGGGGGTGTGCATGGAGAGTGAGCGTGATGATAGAACAGTGTTTAGGAAGAGAGGGTGACGGTGGCAGAATGCATTGGGGAATGTGTGTAATGTTGGCGGAGTTTGTGGGGAGTCCGCACGATGATGGTAGAGTGCGTTTGATGGTGGGGGAATACATGGGGGAGAGTGATGGTGGGGGAGTGCGCGCGGGAGTGGGCCTATCAGTCGGGAAGCAAGAGTGACTGAGTATGATAGTGGGGATTGTGTGAGGGATTGATTCTGACAGTGTTGGTGTGGGCGGGGTAGGAAGCGTGCGGGAAGTAGGCATTACGGTAGAGGAGTGTGTCAGGGAGTAAACGTCAGGGTGGGAATTGTGTAAGGAGTGAGCATGAAGTTGCGAGAATGTTTGGGGTAGTGACGGTGGGAGAGTGTGCAAGGGCAGGAGTCTGATGCTGGGAATATGCACGGGCAGGGACAGTGACGTTGTAGAAGTGTGTGGGGGCGTGAGTGTGATGATCCTGAAGTGTGCAGGTGAGTGAGTGTGACGGTGGGGGATAGTGCGGGAAAGTGAGTGTGATGGTGGTGGAGTGGTGGAGGAATGACCACAACGCAGAGCAGTGTGCAGGGCAGTGAGTGTGATGGTGTGGGGGGGGTGCACATGGTAATGAACGTTCTGTAGGGGAGGGGAGTGAGCGTAACGGTGGCGCAGTGTGCAGGGGAGTGTGTCTGATTGGGGATTCAGCATGACCGTGGGGAAGTATCTGGGACACTGATTGTGATATTGATATAGTGGGTGTGCGTGTGTAGTGTGTTGTGTGTGGCGGGGGGAGAGCATGCAGAGCAGTAGGTGTGATGGTAGGGGTGAGAGTGACTGGGTAGTATCTGATAGGGTTGAGCAAGATAGCGGCCGTGTGCACAGAGACGTGAGCGTGATGGTGGCTCGTGCGCGGTAGAATGAACGCAACATTGGGGCAGTGTGCGAGGAGTATGAAAATAACAGTGACATATCTTGCGGGGGTATGAGCATGACATTGTGGTTTATGTGGGGGGAGTGAGAGGGACTGTGGTGAAGTGTGTGGGGAGTGAGTGGAACGGCTGGCGATGAAGTATGGGAGTGAGATAGACGGTAGTGGACTGTGCGGGTGACTGAGTGTGATGGTGGGTGAACGTGCGGGGGAGTGGGCATGTTGGTGGGGGACTGTGCAGGCAAGAATGTATGAGGGTGGATGACTATGTGCAGGGGTCAGTGTGATGGTGCGTGAGTTTGTAGTGGTGTGAGTGTAACGGGAGGGGAGTATGCCGGGGAGTGAGTGCAAAGGAAGTGGTGTGTGGTGAGGATGGTGTGTGAGGGTATGAGAGTGCGTGGGGGAGTTTGTGTAATGGTGCAAAGGTGGATAGGGAGTGACTGTGACGGTGGGTGAGTGTGGTGTTAACTGAGTGTGACACTGGAGCAGTGTGTGGGAGAGTGAACTTCATTGTGTGGGAGTGTGTTGGAGTGACAGTGAGTGCAGGAGAGTGTGCGTTCGACTGAGCGAAATCGTGCAGGAGTGTATGGGAGCAAGTGAAAATGACATTGGGTGAGACTGCAGGGGAGTGAGTGTGAAGGTGGGGGATTTTGTGCGAGAATGAATATGTTGGTATGGGTGTGTGTGGAGGGGGTGAACATGATGGTGGGGCTGTATGCGTGGGGGTGCGATGGTAGGGGCGTGTGGGCAAGTGAGCGCTACGGTGGGGTTGTGATAGTGTGAGGTTGGAATAGTGTGGGAGAATGAGCATGACGGTGGGTCAGTGTGCAGGGTAGTAAGCGTGACAGTGTGGAGAGTGCAGGGGAGTGAGTTTGATAGTGGGTGAGTGTGCAGTGTAGTGAGTGTGACATGGAAGAGATTGTAGGGAAGTTCACTTGATGTTGGGGTGAGTGAGGCAGATGCTCGGGGAGTGTGCATTGAAGTGATGGTGATTGTGGTGGACTGTGTAATGGAGTGAGCATTGTGTTGGGGAGTGTGTGGTGAAGTGAGAGTGATGGTGGATGAATGTGTAAAAATATGAGCATAACGGTGGATGCGTATGCAGGGAAGTGAGCAGAACGATAGGGGAGTGTACAGGGGAGTGAACGTGATGGTTGGGGTGTGTGCCGCAAAGAGAGCATGATGGCGGGAGACCACTTGCATGAGTAAGAGAAAAGATTGGGGAACACGCAGGGAAGTGATCTTGACAGTGACGGATTGTGCAGGTGAGTGACTGCGACTCTGTGTATGTGCAGGAGAGTGAGTGTTATGGTGGAGCAGTGTGCAGGGGAGTGAGTGAGAATGTAGGAGAACGTGTAAGGGGATGACTTCGGTGCTAAGCAATAGTGCAGGAGAGCGAGCGTGAGGGTGGGGGAATGTGCGGCTGAGTGAGCTTAACAGTGGTGTATATGCACGGGAGTGAGCGGCACATTGGTAGATGAAGCATGAGATTGAGGGAGACGTTAGAATATTATGTGGGTTACTGGTAAGGGAGCACAGTAGTGAACGTAATAGTGGGGGATTGAGTGAGGAAATGAGTGTGATGGTGCAGGAATGCGAGGGCGGTTGTGAGTGTGACAGTGCAATGAAGTGAGCGCGAATGTAAGGGTGACTGTGACGGAATGAGTATGATGGGGTCAAGGTGACAGTGATGAAGTGAGTCTGAGAGGTTCAGAGTTACGTTCACTGAGTGAGAGAGGAGGTCAGAGTGACAGTGATGGAGTGAACGTCAGGTGATCAGGAAGACCGTGACAGAGTGACGGCAAGGTTGATGGTGATGGAGTCAGTGTCAGGGGATCAGAGTTTCAATGAGGGTATGAGTGTGAGGGGGCAAAGTTGACAGTGATGGAGTGAGTGTGAGGGGTCAGAGTGACGGAGATTGAGCGTGTGTGAGGCGGTCAGGGGAACTTGGATGGAGAGTGTGTTTGGGGTTCACAGTGATGGTGACAGAATGTGCGTGAGAAGGTCAGGGTTACAGTGATCGAGTGAGTGTGAGGTGGTCAGGAAGAAATTGAAAGAGTGTGGGGGGTCACGGTTAATGTGATGGAGTGAGTGTATGGAAATTAGGGTAGCAGTGACGGAGTGAGTATGTGGTGTTCATCGTGATGGTGACAGTGTGTGTGTGAGGTGGTCTGCTTGACAATGAGGGAATTGGTTTGAATGGGTCAGGGTGACAGTGACGGAGTGAGTGTGAAGGGGTGTTGGTAATGGTGATGGAGTGAGTGTGAGTGGGTCGTGGTTCTTATAACTGAGTGAGATTGACGGGCTCATGGTGACAGTGATGGACCGAGCGTGAGGTGGCCAGGGTGACAGCGTGAGTCTGAGGTGGTCAGGATGACTTTGAGCGTTTGTGTAGGAAGGGGCCAGGATGGCGGGGCGGACTGGGTGTGATTGGGTTTGTGTGACAGAGTGAATGTGTGTGGTCAGGGTGATGGTGACAAAGTGAGTGTGAGCTGGTCAAGGTTACACTGATGGAGTGAGTGTGAAGCAGTCGGGTGACAGTGAGGGTTGGAGTGTGAAGGGGTCAGGTGGAGTGAGTATTAGGGGTCAGGGTGATGGAGGGTGTCTAATGGGGAAAGGGTGAGTGAGACAGATGGAGTGTAAGGAGGTCAGGATGAAAGTGGTGGAGTGCATGTGAGGGGGTCAGGTTGGCAGTTACAGAATGATGGGGGCAGGGTGAGGGTCAGCGAGTGAAGGTGAAAGTGACTGAGTAAGTGTGATCAGTTTAGATGACGGTGACAGAGTGAGAGAGTTTTCAGGGTAATGATAACGGAGTGATACTGAGTGCATGAGCATCATGGTGATGGAGTGAGTGTGATGGCGTCAGAGCAAAGGTGCTGGAGTGAGTGTGAGGTGGTCAGTGTGATGGTGATGGAGAAAGATTGCAGATGCCAACGTTATTGTGATGTACTGAGAATGAAGGGTTCAAGGTGATCATGATGTACTGAGTGTGAGGGATTCGGGGTGATGGTTACAGAGTGAGTGTAAAGGGGTCAGGGTGACAGTGATGTCGTGAGAACGAGGGGGTCAGTATGAGAGTAATGGAGTGAGTGTGAGTGGCTCAGGTAACACTGATGGAGTGAGCGTGAGCGGTTAGGGTGACAGTAATGGAGTGAGTGTGAGTGGCTCGGGTTACAGTGATGGAGTGAGTGTAAGGAGAAATTTGTGCTGGAACAGACTCAGTGTGATTGGGTCAGGGTGACATGACAGAGAGAGTGTCAGTATGTGCGTGGACCAGTGAAAGACTGAGTGTTAGGCGGTAAGTATGACGGGGATGGAGTGGTAGTTAGTGGGTCAAGGCAACGGAATGAGTGTGAGGGGGTCAGGGTTGCAGTGATGATGTGAATGTGATCAGATCAGGGTGAGGGCCATGGAGTGAGAGTGAGGTGGGTAAGGGTGATAGTGACAGCGTGTGTATGAAGGGGTCAGGGTGATGGTGATGGAGTAAACGTGAGAGCATCAGACTGACAACAGAGAAAGTGGGAGGCGGGCAAGATGACAGATTGTGAGGGGATCAGGGTGACAGAGAGAATGTGATGGGTGATGATGACGGTTATGGCGTGAGTGTGAGGATATCAGGGTGACAAAGTGAATATCAGAGTTTCAGGGTGATGATGAAAGAGTGAATGTTGGTGAGTCAGGGAGACAAAGGTGGAGTGAGTGTGAGGGAGTCAGTGTATCAGTGACACAGTAAGTGTGAGGGGTCAGTCTGACGGTGATGGAGTGGGTGTGTGGAGTTTAGGGTGACAGAGAAGGAGTTATTGTTACTAGGTCTCGGAGACTATGATGGTTTTAGTGCGAGTGTGTCAGAGTGATGGAGAGAGTGTGAGGGGGTCATGGTGAAGGTGATGAAGTAGATTGAAGGCGTCAGGGTGACAATGATGCGGTGAGTGTGAGAGTGGCTTGGTGACAGTGACCGAGTGTGTGTGAGGGGAAGAAGGTTAGGCTGACAGTGACGGAGTGAGTGTGAGGGGATCCCAGTGACAAAGGCGGCGGAGTGGTTATGAGGAAATCGGGTTGATGCAGTGAATGTGAAGTGGCAAGGATGACAAAGATGGAGGAAGTGTGATATGGCCAGGGTGACGTCAATGGAGTGAGTCTGACGGGGTAGGGTATTAGTTCCAGAGTGTGTGCAGGGGGTTGGTCAGGGTGACAATGACCAAGTGCCTATGAGTGGGTCTGAGTGACAGTGACAGAATGAGCGTGAGGTCGCCAGGGTGACATTGATGAAGTGAGTGTGAGGGGTCAGGGTTACAGTTTCGGAGTGAGCGTGAGGGTGTTAGGGTGACGATGATGGAGTGAGGTGGACCGGTTGACAGTGACGGAATGAGTGTGTGAGGCTCAGGGTGACTTTGGTAGAGTACGTTTAAGTGGTCAAAGTTAAAGAGATGGAGTGAGAGTGTGTGAGTAGCCAGGGTGACATCGACACAGTGAGTGTGATCGTCAGGGTGGTAATTCCAGTGTGAGTTTAATGGGTTCACGGGGATGGTGAGGGAGGGTGTCTGATAAGGTTAGGTTGATAGAGATAGAGTGAGCGTGAGGGATTCAGGGTTATGGCGATGATGTGATTCTGAGGGGGTCAGGGTGACGGTGAGGAAAAGAGTGTGAGCGGGTTAGCGTGACTGTGCGAGTATGACGATGGGCAGAGTAGGTGTGATGAAGTGATCAGTGGGGGGACAGGGTACCAGTAAGGGTGACTGACGAAGTGTGAGGGAGCCAGGGTAGAAGTGATGGAGGTTTTGTGATCACGTCAGGGTGAGGGTGATAGAGTGCGTGTGAGGTGGGTCAGTGTGATGGTGAGCTAGTGACTGTGAGGTAGTCACCGTGACAGCGACAGAATCAGTGTAAATGGTCAGGGTTACAGTAACGGAGTAGTATGGAAGGGGATCAGGGTGACAGTGACAGAGGGAGTGTGAGCAGTTCAGGATAACAGTGACTAATTGGGAGTAAGTGTGTCAAGGTTACCTGTGACAAAGTGAGTGCGAGGGGGTCAGGGTAACGGTGTCCCAGTTGAGTGTGGAGGTGTCAGAGTGACAGTGATGGAGTGAGTGTGAGGAAGGAAATGTGACAGTGACGGTTATGGAATGAGTGAGAGCGTTTCAGGGTAACAGTGATGGAGAGAGTTTGAGGATGTTAGTCTTACTGTGATAGAGTGAGATTGAGGGGTTCAGGGTGACAGTGACGGAGTGGGACTGAGGATGTCAGGGTGGCAGAAATGGACTAAGTGTGAGGAGGTCAGTATGAAGGTGATAAAGTGAACGTGTAGGGATCAGGATGATAGTGACAGAGTGAGTGTGAGATGGTCAGGGTGACAACAGCGGACTGAGTCTAATGGAGTTAATGTGACTTGACAAGGTGAGTGTCAGGGAGTTGAGGGTGACGGTGACTGATTGAGTGTGGAGGGATACTGTGATGGACATTGTGTTAGTGCGAGGGGTCAGGGTGACAGTGATGAAATGAGTGTGATGGGGACACCGTGTCAGTGACTGAGTATTTATGAGGGGGTCAGGTTGCCTGTGACTGCGTGCGTTTGAGGGGATCATAGTGACAGTGACTGTGAGTGTGAGGGGGCCTGGGTGACAGTGACGGGGAGTTTATGAGGATGGTCAGTGTGATGGAGTGTGTGAGAGGGCTGCGGGTGCCAGTGACAGAGGAAATGTGAGGGGTTTAGGGGGATCCTTGGCGATTGAGTGTGAGGGAGTCAGCGTGACACTGACAGATTGATTTTGAGGGTTCAGGGTGATAGGGAAGGTGCATGTGTGTGACCGAATCAGAATGACGGCGTGAGAGTGAGCGATTCAGATTGTCGGTGATGGAGTGAGTGTGATGGGCCCAAGGTAACTGTGATGGCAGGAGTCTGATGGGGTCACGGTGACGGGAACAGAGTGAGAGTCAGCAAGTGAGCGTGACAGAAACAGAGAGAGTTTGACTGTGACCAATGAGAAATGGGCGTTCACGGTGACGGTAACTGAGTTAATGTAAGGGGGTAAGGAAGTCGGTGATGGAGTGAGTGTGCGGGTGTCAGGCTGGTGGTGAAGAAGTGAGTGCGAGGGTGTCAGAATGGCGATGACAGATTGAGTGTGAGGGTGTTAGTGTGACAGTGACAGAGTGAGTGTAAGGGGATCAGTGTGTTGGTGATGGAGTATATGTGTAAGCTGTTAGTGTGACAGTGATGGAGCCAGTTTGAGGGTGCCAGCGTTGCTGTGATGAAGTGAGATTGACGCCGTCAGTATGAAACTGATGGAATGAGAGTGAGGGCTTCAGTGTGATGGTGACAAAATGTGTGTTAGAGGGTCAGGGTGAGAACAGCGGAGTGAATGTAAGTGGTTTCAGGTTGATGGAGGAGTGTGAATTCATGAGGGTGAGGGAAAGAATGTGAGGGGTTCCGGGTGACAAGGACAGAGTGAGTGTGAGGGGGTCAGGTTGACAGAATGAGTGTGTGGGGTCAGGGTGTGGGGTCAGAGTGTGTGTGAGAGGGTCAGGATGACAGTGACATAGTGAGTGTGAGGGGATCAGGGTGACAGAATGTCATGGCTGCGAGGCTGGGAAGCAGAACAGTTACAGAGAGAGTGTGAGATGTTCAGGTTGACAGTGATTGTCTATGTGCGAGGGGGTAAGAAGATTGCTGAAGGAGTGACTGTGATGGAGTCAGGGTGACGGTGATTGACTGAGTGAGGGGGGGCAGGGTGTCTGGGAGGACTGAATATGATTGGGTCTGGGTGACAAATGAATGTAATAAGGTCAGGCTGACAGTGAAGGAGTGAGTGCGCGGGGGTCATAGAGACAGAGATGGAGAAGTGTGAGGTGGCCCAGGGACAGAGTAAGTTTGAGATGGTCAGGATGACATTGAGGATTTGAGTGTGACAGGGTCAGGGTGGCGGGGTGCACCGAGTGTAATTGGGTCTGGGTGATAGTGATGGAGTGAGTGTTATGGGGTGAGGATGAAGGAGTGTGTGTGAGGGGGTCAGGGTGACAGTGAGTGAGTGAATATGAGGGGGTGATGTTGATTGTGTCCAAGTGAGTGTGAGGTATCAGGCTGATGGTGATGGAATGAGTGTGAGGGGATCAGGGAAACGGTGACAGGGTGAATGTGAGGAGTATACGTTGATTGTGACTCAGTGACTGTGAGGGGTTTGGTGCCTATGACTGTGACTACACAGTTACTTTGATGGACTGAATGTGATGGGCTCAGCGTGACAGAGACAGAGTGAGTGTGAGAGTGTTAGGGTAACGGTGAGGGAGTGAGTGTGATGGGATTAGTGTGGCGGTACCAATGTGAGTTTCTGAGTGAGGATGACAGTGACAGAGCGAGGGTAGGGGGAACAGCTTGAAGGTGATGGAGTTATTGCGAGTGGGTAAGGGTGATAATACCTGAGTGTGTGTGAGGAGGACAGGATGAAAGTGACTGAGTGAGTGGAAAGGGTTCAAGGTGCCTGTGACTGAACATGAGAGCGTCAAGGTGACAGTGACAGAGTGAGTGTGAGAAGGTAAGGATGACAGTGACGGATGAGTGTGAGAAGGTCAGGGTGAGGGGGATGGAATGAGTGTGAGAGTGTCAAGGTGACCCTGACATAGTGTGTGTGAGATGATCAGGGTGAAAGTGTCGGAATGAGTGTGAGTGGATCAGGGTGATAGTGATAGAGTGAGTGAGCGGGGCTCAGAATGAAGCAGTTATAGCGAGGAGGTAAAGGTGACAGCGAAGGAGTGTGTGTGAGAGGGTCAGGGTGACAGTGAATAAGTGAATGTGCGGGGGTGAGGTTGATTGTGTCCCAGTGAGTGTGACGTATCAGGGTGATAGTGATGGAATGAGTGTGAGGGGTTCAAGGAAACGGTGACAGGGTGAATGTGAGGAGTATACGCTGATTATGACTTAGTGAATGTGCGGGTCAGAGTGCCTATGAATGTGACAACAGGGTTACTTTTAGGGACTGAGTGTGATGGGCTCAGCGTAACAGAGCCAGAGTGAGTGTGAGGGTCTTAGGGTAACGGTGAGGGAGTGAGTGTCATAGGATCAGTGTGATGGCACCAATGTGAGTTCCGGAGTCAGTGTGACAGTGAAAGAGCGAGGGTAGGTGGATTAGCTAGAAGGTGATGGAGTTAGTGCGAGTGGGTCAGGGTGACAGTACCTGAGTGTGTGCGAGGAGGACAGGATGACAGTAATTGAGTGAGTGTGAAGGGGTCAAGGTGCCTGTGACTGAGTTTGAGGGTGTCAAGGTGACAGTGACAAAGTGAGTGTGAGTGTGTTATAGGTTAAGTTGATGGAAAGAATGTGAGGAGGTAAGGATGACAGTAACGGATGAGTGTGAGGAGGTCAGGGCGGGGGGGGGGTTGGAGTGAGTGCGAGACTGTTCCGGTGACCCTGGCGGAGTGTGTGAGATGATCAGGGTGACAGTGACGGAGTGAGTGTGTGGGGCTCATGATAAAACAGTGATTCCGAGTAGGTCAGGGTGACAGCGAAGGAGTGTGTGTGTGAGGGGGTCAGGGTGACAGTCAGTGAGTGAACATGAGGGTCTGAGATTGATGGTGTTCGAGTGAGTGTGAGGTATCAGGCTGATGTGATGGAATGAGTGTGAGGGGATCAGGGAAACGGTGAAAGGGTGAATGTGAGGGGGACACGGTGATTGTGACTCAGTGAGTGTGAGGGGTCTGGGTGCCTATGATTGTGACAACAGGTTTACTTTGACGGACTGAGTGTTATTGGGCTCAGCGTGACAGAGACAGAGGGAGTGTGAGGGTGTTAGGGTGACAGTGAGGGAGTGGGTCTGATGGAATCAGTTTGACGGTACCAATGTGAGTTTCGGAGTGAGGGTGACAGTGACAGAGCGAGGGTGGGGGAATAGCATGATAGTGATGGTGTTATTGGGAGTGGGTCAGGGAGGCATTACTGAGTGTGTGTGAGGAGGACAGGATGACAGTGACTGAATGAGTGTGAAGGGGTAAAGGTGCCTGTGACTGAGTTTGAGATCGTCAGGGTGACAGTGAAGGAGATATTCTGAGGGTTTCAGGGTAATACTAATGGAGTGAGTGTGAGGGTGTCATAGGTTATGGTGACGGAGTAAATGTGAGAAGGTAAGTTTGACAGTGACGGATGAGTGTGAGGGAATCAGGGTGATGGTTATGGAATGATTGTGAGAGGCTCAGGTTACAGAGATGTTGTGAGTTAAGGAGAAAAGAGCAATGGAACCCACTCATTGTGACTGGGTCAGGGTGACAGTGAGAGCGTGCATGTCACGGTTTGCATGGGCCAGTGACATTCTGAATATAAGGCGGTAATTGTGATGGCAGTTGAGTGATTATTAGTGGGTCAGGGCAACAGAGTGAGCATAGTTAGCAGTGATGGAGTGAATGTGATCAGATCAAGGTGAGGGCAATGGCCTGAGTGTGAGGGTGTCAGGCTGATGGTAACGGTGACAGATTGAGTGTCAGAGTGTGACAGTGTCAGAGAAAGAATAAGGGGGTCTGAGTGTCTGCGATGTAGGGAGTGTGAGGGTGTCAGCTGACATTGAAGGTGTGAGTGTGTTGCATTCATTGTGACGCTGATGGAGTGAGTGTGAGTGGGTCATTGTGATGGTCGCAGAGTGAATGTGAGGGTGCCAAGTTTACTATGATGGAGTCAGTGTGTGGGTATCCTCGATTACAGCGATGGAGTGAATGGACGGAGGTAAGGGTGACAGTGACGGGTGAGTGTGGGGAGATCATGGTGAGGAGTTTGCAGTGAGTGTGAGGGGATCTAGATGACCCTGATGGAGTGAGTGTGCGGGTGTCAGTATGACTGTGTGAGTGCCTCCGCGTGACAAGGACATAGAGACTGTGAGTGCCTCAGCATGACGGGGATGGAGTGAGTGTGTGTTTCTATCAGGTTGACATTCATACATTGTGTGTGAGCGTTTCAGGGTGATGGTGACTGCATGAGTGTGACCCTGTCAGGGAAACAATGGCGGAGTGAGTCTGAGGCGGACATTGTGATGGTAACTGGATGAGTGTGAGGGTGTCCGGGTGTCAGTAACTGAGTGAATGCGAAGGTGCCAGGGTGACAATGACGGAGTGAGTTTGAGTGCATCAGGGTGACAGTAACAGAGTGAGTGTGACGATGCCACGGTGCCAGTGACTGAGTGAATGTGTCGGTGGCAAGGTGACAATGATGGTGAGTGCTAGGGTGCCAGGCTAACAGAGACGGAGTGAGTGTTAGAGGGTCAGAGCAATAATAACGGCATGAGTGTGAGGGCATCAAGGTGACAGTGATGTAATGAGTGTGATAAGTTCAGGGAGACAGTGCCAGACTGAGTGTCAGGGTGTCAGGGTGACCGTGACGAAGTGTGTGTGACGGTATTGGAATAATGTTAATGAGATGACGGTGATGCACTGAGTATGAAGTGGGAGTGAGCGTGACGGGGTCACATTGATTGTGACCGAATGAATTAGAGGGGTTCCGGGTGATGGTGACTGAGTGTGTGCGAATAAGTCAGGGATATGGTGATGGAGTGAATGCGAGGGGGTCAGCGTGATGGTGATGGTGTGGGTCTGATGGGTTCAGGGTGACCCTGATGGAGTGGGTGCAATAGGACCAATGCTACAGTGTGAGAGATGGTGGCGATGGTGATGGAGTGAGTGTGAGGTGGGCAGCATAACGGAGCCAGAGTGAGTGTGTCGGCGTCAGTGTGGCAAAGATGGAGTGAGTGTGAGGGGGGGACGGTGACAGGGATAGAGAGAGTGTCAGGGCCTCAGGGTGACGGGGACAGGCAGATTGTGAGGGGCACAGGGTGAACGTGATAGAGTTACTGTGAGTGCCTCAGCATGGCAGGGACAGAATGTGTGTTTGTGCGCCAGGTAAACAGTGACAGAATAAGTGCAATCCCAACGTGACGGGGACAGAGAGAATGCGAGGAGCTCAGAGTGACGGTGAGTACCTCACCATATCAGGATCGGAGTGCATGTATGTTGTCAGGTTGTAACTGATGCAATGACTGAGAGGGTTTTAGGGTGATGGTGACTAAGTGATTGTGACCCTTTCCAAGGATCAGTGACGGAGTGAGCGTCAGGGGATCATGGAAACAATGGCGGAGTGAGTGTGAGTGGGTCAGGGGAAGGGGTGACTGAGTGAGCGTGAGGGGATCCAGGTGTCAGTGACTGACTGAATGTGAGCGTGTCAGGGTGACTGACAGAGTGAGTGTTGGGGTGTCAGCGTGACAGTGATGGAGTGATTGTGAGGGAGTCATGCTGATGGTTACGGAGTCAGTGTGAGTAGGTCAGAGTGATGATGATGATGGATTCAATGTCAGGGTGTGAGTGTGACAATGATGTTGTGAATGTGAATGGCTCAGGGTGACGGTGACAGAGTGACTGTAAGGAGGTCAAGGAGGGAGTGAGTTTGCCTGGGTCAGTTTGACGGTATCAGGGTTATTGTGGTGGAGTCAGTGTGAGCGGGTCAGGATGATGGTGTGAGAGTGAGTGTGTGGGAGACAGTGCGACAGTGACGGATGAGTGCGAGGCGACAAGGAGATGGTGACAAAATAAGTGTGAGGGGTGATCGGTATGGTGATGGGGGAGTGTGACGGTGACAGGACGACTGTCATTGCAGGGAGTGTGTCAGGGTCTGGGTGCAGCAGAGAGTGGCGGGAACTGGGCAGAAGTGAAGTCAGAGCACAGAGGCTATTTGCGAAGTTTAGCGACTGTTATTTAAGTAGGTGTGTCATCAGTCTCAGGTCCTATGGTGGCGCGGTGGTTAGCACTGTTGCCTCCCAGCGCCAGAGACCCGGGTTCAGTTCCTGCCTTGGGCGACTGTCCGTGTGGAGTTTGCACATTCTCCCCGTGTTGGTGGAGGTTTCCTTGACTGCGAAGCTGGTTCAGTGGACTATGTGCATGATGTTGGAGGTCAAGTACTCTGGTGTATCTGGCTCGTATAACTGTGGAAAGTGTGTACACGTTCAGCTTCTGACAGAGCATGTTGCCACACTGATTTTAAAAAGCTCGATGACCTCATGCTCATCCAAGCCAACGAGATTTTGCTGGACAGTACCTTCAGCATGATTACACCGAGATTACACATGAGGTGATTACACCGAGCATACCAGAAGGGAAAAGATGGTGAGGAAGGCAGAGAGGAGACAAGTGCTAGAGGCGCTAGTCGAAGCATCTGTTAGGAACAGGTTGAATGTTTTGGAAACAGGAGAGACAGATGACACTGCCAGTCCACGAGGCAGTCAGGTCTGCCAATCAAACGTTGGTGTTGGAGGCAGACCCGAGGAGTCAGACATCATATAGAGCCGTGGTAATAGGGGACTCCATAGTGAGAGGAACTGAACGAGGCTTCTGTGGCAACAGGCGGGATTTGAGGATAGTGTGTTGCCTTCCTGGTGCCAGGATAAAGGATATCGCAGACAGAGTGCTCAAGGGTGAAGCTGAAAATCCAGAGGTGGTGGTACATGTCGCCACAAATGATGTCGGGAAGAGGAGGAGGGACTTTCTACAGCGGGAATTCAGAGAACTCGGAAGAAAGCTGGAAATCAGCACGTCTAGTGTGGTTATCTCTGGTTTGCTTCCAGTTCCTCGGGTTGTAGAGGACAGGGATAGGGATATAATTGACTTGAATGCGTGGCTGGGGAACTGGTGCAGGAAACAAGTATTTTAAGGATTTAAATTCTAGGATCACTGACGTATGTTTTGCGGTAAGGATAAATTATACAAGAGGGACGGCTTGCGGCTGAATAGATGGGAGGCCAGCATTCTGGCAGGCAGGTTTGTCACAGCAATACAGTTGTGTTTAAACTAAATAGCGTGGGCATGGGGACAAACTGGAAGTTTAAGAAGGAAATTGAAGGGAAAGTTAGAACAAGAGAAGTCAAGAAAGACAACGGAATCAATGGAGCAGATACTCACAAAGGGATCATGTCGTAAGGTCAAGTGAAATAGGGATTGATAGGAAGGGTGAGGGCAGTAACAAATTAAGAATATTATATATGAATGCACAAAACATTAGAAATAAGATGGATGAGCTTGTGGCTCATTCGCAAATTGGCAATTACGATGTTTTGGGGATAATGGAGAGGTGGCTTCAAGTGGACAGGGCCTGGGATATGAATATTCCATCCTATATTCTATCGTAAGAACAGACTGACGGGCAGAGGGGGTGGGGTGGACCTGTTCGTTAGGAATGGTATTCAGTCCCTTGCGAAGGAGGACCTAGAAGCAGAGGATGTGGAGTCAGTATGGATAGAGCTGAGAAATTCTTAGGGTAGAAATACCCTCGTGGGAGTTATCTACAGGCCCCCAAACGGTAGTCTGGATGTAGAGTGTAAGTTGAATAAGGAGCTGAAATTGGCCTGTCGCAAAGATATTACTACAAAGATATGTCGCAAAGATATGTTGGATTTCAACATGCAAGTATACTGGGAGAATCAGGATGGTACTGGAACACAAGAAATGGAGCTTGAGGAGTTCCTCAGAGATGGATTCTTAGGACAGTTGGTGCTGCAGCCTAACAGGGAGAAGGCAATTCTGGATCTAGTGTTGTGCAACGAAGCGGATTGGATCAGGGACGTCGAAGTGAAGGAGCCATTAGGAGGTAGTGACCATAATATAAGAAGCTTTAATCTGCAATTTGAAAGGGAGAGAGTACAAACGTAAGTGAAGTGAAGAATATTTCAATTGAATGAAGGTAACTATGGAGCTATGAGGGAAGAGCTGGCCAAAAAGTTCAATGGTGCAATAACCTAACAGGGATGGATGACAGTGGAGCCAGGTATTTCAGAGTATAATGCAGAAGATGCAGGATCAGTTCATTCCAAAAAAAAGAATGAGCCTAAGAGGAGGCAGGGGTGGCCGTGGCTGAAGAGGGAATTTAAGAAACATATAAAGTCAGAAGAGAAAACGTATAACATAACAAAGACGAGTGGGACAACGAACGACTGGGAAACTTTTAAAGAACAACAGAGGATACCTAAGAAGGAAATACACAGAGAAATAAATGAGGTATGAAGTTAAACTGTCCAAAAACATAAAGGAGGACGGTAAAGCTTTTTTTAGGTATGTGAATGGAAAAAAAATAGTTAGGACTAAAATTGGGCCCTTGAAGACAGAAACAGGTGAACAGATTATGGAACACAAAGAAACGGCAGAAGAGTTGAATTGGTACTTCAGATCCGTTCACTGTGGAAGACACAAGCAATCTCCCAGAGGTAAAAGTGGCTGAGGGACCTGAACTGAAGGGAATTTATATTTGCCAGGAAATGGTGTTAGGTCTGAAGGCTGGTAACTCCCTGGGACCTGATGGTCTACATCCCAGGGTACTGAAGCACGTGGCTCTAGAAATTGCGCATGCATTGGTGATCATTTTCCAATGTTCTATAGATTCAGGATCAGCTCCTGCAGATTGGAGAGTAGCTAATGTTGTCCCACTTTTTAAGAAAGGAGAGAGAGAGAGAGAGAAAGCAGGGAATTATAGACCAGTTAGTCTGACCTCAGTGGTGGGCAAGACGCTGGAGTCAATTATAAAGGATGAAATTATGACACATCTGGATAGCAGTAACAGGGTAGTTCAGAGTCAGCATGGATTTATGAAGGGGAAATCATGCTTGACTAATCTTCTGGAATTTTTTGAGAATGTAACTCTGAAGATGAACAAGGGAGATCCAGTGGATAAAGTTTGGGAGAATATTTGTAGCTCGGGTGCTCGTTGTTGTGGTTCTGTTCGCCGAGCTGGGAATTTGTCTTGCAAACGTTTCGTCCCCTGTCGAGGTGACATCCTCAGTGCTTGGGAGCCTCCTGAGAAGCGCTTATGTGATGTTTTCTCCGGCATTTATAGTGGCCTGTCTCTGCCGCTTCCAGTTGTCAGTTCGAGCTGTCGCTGTAGTGGCCGGTTATATTGGGTCCAGGTCGATGTGTTTGTTGATAGCGTCTGTGGATGAGTGCCTGGACTTTCTGCAAGACTTTGATAAAGTCCAACATAGGAGGTTAGTGAGCACAATTAGGGTCCATGGTATTGGGGGCAAAATACAGACTTGGATTGAAAATTGGTTGGCTGACAGGAAACAAAGATTCGTGATAAACTGTTCCCTTTCAGAATAGCAGGCGGTGACCAGTTCGGTACCGCAGGGATCAGTGCTGGGACAGCAGCTTTTTACAATAGACATTAATAATATAGATAATCGTAGTAAAACTAATATTCGCACATTTGCTGATGATACAAAGCTAGGAGGCAGGTTGAAATGTGAAGAGGATGTTAGGAGATTACAGGGTGACCTGGAGAGTCTAGGTGAGTAGACAGATGCATGGCAGATGCAGTTTAATGTGGATAAATGTATGGTTATTCACTTTGGTGACAAGAACAGGAAGACAGATTATGACCTAAATGGAGTCAAGGTAGGTAAAGGGGCAGTAAATCGAGATTAAGATGTTTTTGTACATCAGTCAATGAAAGCAAGCATGCAGGTACAGCAGGCAATGAAGAAAGTTAATAGCATGCTGGACTTCATAACAAGAGGCATTGAGTAGAGAAGTAAAGAGGTCCATTTGCAGTGGTACAGGGCCCTGGTGAGACGGCACCTGGAATATTGTGTGCAGTTTTGGTCTCCAAATTTGAGGAAAGACATTCTGGCTATTGAGGGAATGCAACGGAGGTTCAGGAGGTCAATTCCAGGAATCGCGAGACTGTCTTACGTTGAAAGGTTGGAGCGACTGGGCTTGTATAGCCTTGAGTTTAGAACGCTGAGAGGGGATCTGATTGAGACGTGTAAAACTATTAAAGGATTGGACACTCTGTAAGGTGGGAAGCATGTTTCCGCTGATGAGTGGATCCCGAACCAGAGGATACAGTTTGAAAATAAGGGGTAGGCCATTCAGAACAGAGTTGAGGAGAAACTTCTTCACCCCGAGAGTGGTGGGTGTGTGGATTGCTATGCCCTATAGGGCTGTGGAGGCGAAGTCTCTGGAAACTTTCAAGAAAGGGTTGCATAGAGCTCTTAATGATAGTTAAATACCTTCAAGGGTTATGGGGATAAGGCAGGAACAGGATACTGATTGAGGATGACCAGCCATGATCATAATGAATGGTGGTGCTAACGTGAAGGGCAGAATGGCTTACTCCTGCACCTATTGTCTACTGTCTATTGTGACAATGACGGATTGAGTGTGATGGTGCCAGGGTTATGGTGATGGAGCGAGTAGGACGGTGTGATAGATTACGCTGATGGAGTGAATATGAGGACATAAGATGATAATGACGGATGAAGACCAGAAGGTCAGAGTGAGGGGAACAGGGTGACAGTGACTGAGTGAATGTGAAGGTTCCAGGGTCACAGTGACAGAGTGAGTGAGAGGGGTACCGGGTGACAGTGACGGAGTAGTGTGATTGGGTCAGGATGACAGAGAGAAAGACAGTGTGCGGGCCTCAGATTAACGGGGGCAGAGAGATTGTGAGGCGCACAGGTTGACAGTGATGGAGTGAGTGTGACTGGAGCAGTATTTCGGTGATGGCATGACGGTGATTTAGTGAGTGTGAGAGGGTCCGGGTGATGGTGACTAAGTGCATTGAGTATTCTGGCTGATGGTTATGGAGTGAGTGTGAGGCGGTCAGGGTGACAATGACAGAGTAAATGTCTGTGTGTGTGCGTGTGTGTGAGTGACAGTGACAGAGTAAATGTCTGTGTGTGTGCGTGTGTGTGAGTGGCAGTGACAGAGTGACTGTGAGGGGGTCAGGTTGACACTGACAGAATGTGTGTGCAGGGTTCAGGGTCATGGTGCTGGAGTGAGTGTGATGGTGTCAGGGTGACAGTGATCAAGAGTCTGAAGGGCTCAGGGTGACGGTGATGGAGTAAGAATGAGAGTGTCCGGGTAACAGAGATGGAGTGAGTGTGAGGGGCTCAGGTTGATCGGGGCAGAGAAATTGCCAGGGGCTGGGGGTGACTGTGCCAGAGTTGAGTGTGCGTGTTTGAGTGTGACGGGGATGAATGCTCCTGTGTGCGTCAGGTTCACATTGATGCAGTGGTTATGAGTGATTCAGGGTGACCGTGACAAAGTGATTGTGACCCTGTCAGGAAATTAGTGACGTAGTGAGTGCAAGAGGGCCAGGGTGACAGTGACTGAGTGAGTGTGAAGATTTCCGGGTGTCAGGTGACAGATTGAATGTGAGGATATCAGGATGAAAGTGACAGAATAGTGTGAGGTGTCTAGATGACAATGACATAGTGAATGTAAGAGGGTCAGGGTGGGAGTGAATGTGATGGGGTCAGTTTGATAGTGGCCAAGTGATTTTGAGTGGTTCTGGGTGACGTTGACAGACTGTACCCGATGGGGTCAGGGTGAAGTCATGGAGTGAGTGTGAGGCGTCAGGGTGATGCTGACGGAATGATTGTGCGGGGTGAGCGTGACGACGATGGAGAGAGTCTGAAGATGACCGGGTGCTGGTCTTGGAGCGAGTGTGAGAGGGATAAGGTGATGATGATGGAAGAACTGTGATGGGGTCTAGGATCAGGGTGACGGTGAAGGAGTGAGTGTGAGCGGGTCAGTGCTACGGTGATGGAGTGAATGTGTGTGGGTCATGCAGACAGTGATAGAATGAGTGTGATGGTATCAGGTTGATAGTGGCGGAGTGAGTGTGAGTGATTCAGGGTGACAGTTACAGGAATATTGTAATGGAATCAGGATGACGGAGATGGACCGAGTTTGAGGGGGTCAATTTGTGTGTGTGACTGCGCCAGGTTGATGGTGACCTAGTGATTTTGAGGGGTTTCGGGTGAGAGTGCCAGATTGTGTGAGACGGTGTCAAGGTTATGGTGATGGAGTGAGGGGGTTAGCGTGACCACGTAACGGTCATAGAGAGAGAGAGAGAGAGAGTGAGGGGGATAGGGTGATGGTAATGGAGTGAGTGTGAGGGGATCAGTGTGTCGATGATTGAGTGTGTGTGTATGACGTTGTCAGGGTGACAGGGATGCAGGAAGAGGGAGGGTTTAACATTGACGATGAGGGAGTGAATGCCATGGAGACACGGTTACTGTGACAGAGTGGGTATGAGGTGTTCAGCGTGGCAGTGAGTGTTTGAATTGTACGGTCAAGGACACAGGGAGGTATCACGTGTGACTGGATCAGGATGACTGCAGGACAGTGAGGGTATCAGAGTGACGGTGATGGAGTGAGCATGAGGGTTTCAGCTTGACAATCAATGATTGAGTATAAGGAATTCAGGTTCATGGGAATGGAGTGAGATTAAGGTTTCAGTGTGACTGTGAAGAAGGGAGTCTGATGGGGTCCGGGTGATAATGGCCGAATGAGTGTCAGGGAGTTATGGTGGTAGTGACAGAATGAGTGTGAGCTGGTCAGGGTGACTGTGAAAGAGAGAGTGTGAGGGGGTCAGGGTGACTGCCATGTAGTGATTGTGAGGGGATCAGGTTAACGGAGACTGCGTTTGATGGGGTTATCTTTATGTTTCTACGGAGTGAGAATGAAGGGGTCAGGGTGACGGGGATGGAGTGAGTGTGAAGGGTAGGGGTGGCGGTGAGCGCGTGAGTGTGACGGGTTCAGCATGATCCTGACGGTGTGAGTGAGGGGGGGCCAGTATGGCAGTTACAGTGTGAATCGGAGCGGATCAGGGTGATAGTGAGTGTGTGAGTGTGAGGGGTTCAGGGTGTGAGTGAGGTTGTGAGTGTGTGCTTTTCAGGCTGACAGTACAGAATGAGTGTGAGGGTGTCAGTATGACGGTGATAGAGTGAATATGAGGTGGACAGGCTTTCAGAGATTGAGTGATTGCGACGGAGTCAGTGTGACAGTGATAGACTAAGTGTGAGGGGGTCTGGATGATGGTGATAGAGTAAGTGTGCGCGGGACAGGGTGACAGGGACAAAGGCTGTGTGAGTGCCTTTGGAACAGAGAGAACAGGAACAGAGAAACTGAATGTCTCAGCGTGACAGGGATGGAGTGAGTGTATGTTTCCATTAGGTTGGTATTCATAATTGAGTGTGAGTGTTTCAGGGTGACGTTGACTACGTGAGTGTGACCCTGTCAGGGAAACGATGGCGGAGTGAGTGTGAGGGGCACAGTGTGACGGTGCCTGAGTGAGTGTGAGGCTTCCAGCTCATCACCCGTGACTGTCAGTGATAGAAAAATCTCTTTATGGGATCCCACAATTTATTTCTGATCTTCCCACAATATCCAGGGATATACCTGGTCAGTTCCCAGGGATTTGTCTACCTTTTATGCATTTTAAAACCACCAGTACCTCCTGCTCTGTAATGTGGACGCTTTTGAAGACATCACTGTTTATTTCCCAGACTTTCCCAATCTTTCTCCACAGTACGTTGAAACGTAAAATTTTCGTTTAGGATCTCAGCCATGTCATCAGGTTCCACACTTGGTTGGCCCCGTTGATCATTAAGGAACCATATTCCATCCGTATTTAATCTTCTGTTGTTTATATACTTGTCTTTTCCTCAGTTTGAACTACCAGAGCTTTCTCTCGTCCCCTTTGGGCCCTCCTGATTTCCCACTGAAGTGTATTACTCCACCTGCAATGTTTTTCAATGGATTCCCTGAATCCAGCTGGCTATATGTGACACGTGCTCCATTTCTCTTGATCAGAACCTCAATATCTCCAGTCATCCAGGTTTTCTTACTTGCATCAGCATTATTCTTCACACTAACAGGAATATGCTGGCCCTGAACTCTCACTTCATCTCTCTTCTGAAAGGTTCCCACCTGCCTAACATCACTTTACTGCAAGTAGCCTCCACAATCAATTGTTTATTGCTCTTGACTCATACATTCTGGACTCAGGCTAGACCAGTTTTGAACAATAACTTGTGAACCAGCCATGTTCTTTTCCATCACTACTTTCAAACTAATACGATTGTGGTGACTTTGCCAAAGTGTTTCCCCACAAAAACCTCAGTCGCTTTCCCTTCCTTGTTTCCCAAGTGGAGGTCAGGATTTACGCTTTCCTGCAGTCCGACCATTGAAATTTTGACTGGCACAGTTTTATGGAACATGCCGAAGAAATCCCTCCCATCCAAGCTGTGAACATTCTGGCAGGCCTAGTCTAAGTTTGGAAAGTTCAAATGCCTGACCATTGTAACGCTATCATTCTTACAGATATCTGAGGCCTCCCGACATATTTGATGCTCAATTTCCCACTGACTATTGAGGGCCTATAGTGCAGATATATCAAAGTGATGACCGATTCTCATTTCTCAATTCCACCATTAAGGCATCATTGAGCGATCCCCAGGAATATTCTCTCTAAGTGCTGCAGTGATGTTTCACTGATCAAAAACTCCAATCCCGTCCTCTCTCACCTCCTGTTCTCTCCATCCCGTAGAATCCGTATCCTGGAACATTGAGCTGTCAGCCCTGTCCCTCCCTCAGCTGCGTTTCTGACATACCTATGGTGTCGTAGTCCCATGTCTATGCACCATGTTCATCTGCTTTACCTGTTAGGCCTGTTATGTTGAAATAAAATGGTTTAATTGATCAGTTTTCCCTTATATCTGCTGTATTCTTGCAGGCCTTGTCTAGTTAAATGGCTCTCTTGAAATTCTGTCCCAGCCTCAACATTCAGACCGCAGCCTGAGACCATCCCCCTCACTGTGAACAACACCCTTACCTTTCATGTCATCTGCAAAACGAGTAATGATACCTTCTGCTTTCACATCCGATTCATTAATGCCCATAAGGAACATTAATGGTTCCTGCACAGTTCCCTGTGGTATACCCACTGGTGAAAGAATTTCAAACACAAAACCAACCCTCCAACAATTGTGGATTCAATATGTTAACTTGCCTTGGATCACATTGGTTTGTTGGACCAGCCTTCCATATGGGACTTTGTCAAAGGCCATAGTGAATTCCAAAGTACCCACATCATCTGCACTGCCCTCAATATTTTAAATAGTGATTTCAAAGAAAAGTCAGCTGAATTTATCAGACAGGATCTTCCTTTACCAAATCCGTGCTGACTATCCCTAATTGTCCCTCAGAACTGTTCCCAATGATTTCTCTCATCCCTGTTGTCAGATATCTGCTGTGTAATTACCTGGCCTACCCCTGCTGCCATTCTTGAACAAAGGAACCACATTAGCGATCCTCCAGTCATTCGGCAGTTCACCTGTGGTCAGCAAAGTATTAAATATATCTGCCAGGGACCCAGCAATCTCCTCCCTTACCTCCCGTGGCAGACTGGGATACATTTCATTGGGCACGGGGGATTTCCCCACCTTTTGCCTGAGAAAACATTTAATACCTCTTTCTTGATCTTAAGATGTTCTTGAACCTCACCATCCCGATTGAAATCCCCGGCTACAAGGCCTTTCTCCTGTTTTAATACTGATGGGAAATAGTCATTGAATAATTCACCGAGTTCCTCTGGCTCCATGCACTGATTGTCCCTTTGGTTTCCAACAGGCCTCACACTTTAGCTAGGAATCCTCTGACTCTGACTATAGTCATAAGATATCGGGTAGGTTTTCCTTAATAGTGTCTGCCAATGATATTTAATGGCCATTGCTTGCCCCTCAATTCTAAGGTCCCCTTGCCCTCCCTATACTTGTGAAGAGCTTCACCTGCTTTTATTGAACTGCATTTGTCGATCAAACTGACGATATCACTTGATCAGTATTCACTAGTCTTGCTGCCTATGTCATTCCCACTTTATTTATACACTGGTCATGGATCCTCACTTTATCATTTTAAAATACTCCACTTTCAAAATATAGTCCTGTCTGGACGAAGCTCAAGACAGTCTCTGTTTTCGATTTCCTGTTTCATCATAGGAGACTCAGTTGTGAGGGGGACAGACAGGAGACTGTGTGGCTGCAGAGGAGACCCCAGGATGGTGTGCTGCCTCCCGGGGTTCCAGGTCAAGAGTGTCTCTGAGCGGTTGCTGAACATTCTGAAGGTGGATGGAGAACAGCCAGAGGTCATTTTGCACATCAATCCACATGACAGAGGTAGAAAAAGGTATGGGCTCCTGTGAAATGAGTATCGGGAATTAGCTCAGAAGTTAAAAAGCAGGATATTGAGGGCAGTGATCTCCATATTACTCCCAGTGCCACTTGCCAGTGAGTATAGAAACAGAAAGATAGGCAGGATGAATGTGTGGCTGAGGAGCCGGTGTAGGGGCAAGTGTTTTCAGTTCTTGGATCATTGGGATCTGTTCTGGGGTAGAGGTGACCTGAACAAGTTGGGGGCAGGTTTGAATTGAATCAGAGGGGCACCAGTATCCCTTGGTGGTGGTGGTTGTGGAGCTGGGAGGTGGAGGTGGAGGTGGTGAGGGTGGTTGGCTGCCTGGTGCGCATGAAGCCTGACTGATGAGGGAGACGAGTTCAGAGCATGGATTGGCTCTGGAGAATGGGATTTTCCAACTATAACAGAAATATGGCTGAGAGATGTAGGACATACATACACTCAAAGTGTGTGAGAAGATTTGTAGCTCGGGTGCTCGTTGTTGTGGTTCTGTTCGCTGAGCTGGGAATTTGTGTTGCAGACGTTTCGTCCCCTGTCTAGGTGACATCTTCAGCGCTTGGGAGCCTCCTGTGAAGCGCTTCTGTGATCTTTCCTCCGGCATTTGTAGTGGTTTGAATGTGCCGCTTCCGGTTGTCAGTTCCAGCTGTCCGCTGCAGTGGTCGGGATATTGGGTCCAGATAGATGTGCTTATTGATTGAATCTGTGGATGAGTGCCATGCTCCTAGGAATTCCCTGGCTGACCTTTGGCTTGTCCCACTAATAGTAGTAGTGTCCCAGTCGAATTCATGTGGCTTGTCATCTGCGTATGTGGCTACGAAGGATAGCTGGTCGTGTTGTTTTGTGTCTAGTTGGTGTTCATGGATGCGGATCGTTAGCTGTCTTCCTGTTTGTCCTATGTAGTGTTTTGTGCAGTCCCTGTATGGGATATTGTGGGATATTGTACAGTACATTGGTTTTGCTCATGCTGGCTATCGGGTCCTTCGTTCTGGTGAGTTGTTGAAAGAGAGTAGCTGTTGGTTTGTGAGCTGTTATGAGTCCCAGTGGTTGCAGTAGTCTGGCTGTCAGTTCGGAAATGCTCTTGATGCATGGTAGTGTGGCTAGTCCTTTGGGTTGTGGCATGTCCTCGTTCCGTTGTCTTTCCCCGAGGCATCTGTTGATGAAATTGCGCGGGTATCCTTTTTTGGCGAATACATTGCATAGGTGTTCTTCTTCCTCTTTTTGCAGTTCTGGTGGACTGCAGTGTGTTGTGGCTCTTTTGAACAGTGTCTTGATGCAAATTCTTTTGTGTGTGTTGGGGTGGTTGCTTTCGTAGTTCAGGACTTGGTCTGTGTGTCTGGCTTTCCTGTATACCTTTGTGGTGAATTCCCCATTCGGTGTTCTCTGTACCATCACGTCTAGGAATGGGAGTTGGTTGTCCTTTTCTTCCTCTCTAGTGAATCGGATTCCTGTGAGTGTGGCGTTGATGATCTGGTGTGTGTTCTCTATTTCTGTGTTTGTAATGATTAGAAAGGTGTCATCCACATATCTGACCCAGAGTTTGGGTGAATTTGCGGTAAGTCTGTTTGTTCTAATCTTTGCATTACCGCTTCGTCTATGAGTCCAGAGATGGGTGAGCCCATGGGTGTGCCGTTGATTTGTTCATATATTTGGTTGTGTAATGTGAAGTGTGTTGTGAGGCCCAGGTCCAGTAGTTTGAGCAAGCCGTCTTTGTTGATATGTTCACCGTCCTGTTGTCTGTTCTGTATGTCCAGCAGGTTGGCTATTGTTTCTCTAGCTAGGGTTTTGTCGATAGAGGTGAACAGTGCCGTTACATCGAATGAGACCATGGTTTCTTCCTTGTCTATATGTATATTTATGATGATGTCCAAGAATTCCTGTGTTGATTGAGTGTCTGGATCTGCTGATCAGGTATTTCAGTTTCTGCTGTAGTTCTTTCGCCAGTTTGTGTGATGGTGTCCCTGGTAGTGATACTACGGGTCTGAGTGGGATGTCTCGTTTGTGCACTTTAGGTAGTCCATGGAATCTGGGGGTGTTGTTGCTTTCAGGTTTCATTATCTGTAGGTCAAATCTAGTTATCTGGTTATCTGTCCTTTTTGTGTAGGTTCCTTAGTGTGTTGTTTGTCCTATTGGTGAGCTGTGGGATGTGGTCAATCTCCCTCTTTTGGTAGGTGTTGGGATCTGAAAGTAGTTTTTGCACTGCTTGAATGTCGTCTGTTTTGTCCAGGATGACCGTCATTCTGCCTTTGTCTGCTGGTAGTATGATTATGTTCTTATCGTTCCTTAGTGATTTTAGTGCTTCCCTCTCCTTGGTGTTGACCCCATCCCACAGCTCACCAATAGGATAAACAACACACTGAGGAACTTACAAAAAAAGGACAGATAACCAGGTTTGACCTACAGATAATGAAACCTGAAAGCGAAAACACCCCCAGATTCCATGGACTTCCTAAAGTGCACAAACCAGACATCCCACTCAGCCATAGTATCACTATGTGTTTGTCTTTTCCTTGTTATCAGAGGTACGATACTTTGTCTCACTGTTTATTGTGTCTTTTCTGCCAGTCCATTATTCCTGAGTGTGCATTCAAGTGCTGCTAGGAAGTCTGCTGTCTTGGCATCCCTGAGATTGTAATTGAGTCCCTTGGCCAGTATTGTTCTTTCCGTGTCTGTGAGCTGTCTGTGGGAGAGGTTTTTAACCCAGGTGTGTGTTGTGGTGTCCTCTCTGTTGTGTGTTAGTTTGGCCATTTTTTCTTTTCGAGCCTTTTTTTTTGCAGTGTGTGGTCCTGTTCTGTCCTATGGTGATGGCCTGTTCTATGGTCCGGGTCCATTCCTGATCGGTGGATTTTGAAATTAACGATTTTTGGTGCGCGATGTCTTGTCTGTATTTGTGAAGTCTGTTGTGAGCGTCTGTAATCATTACCTGGATCATCCTGAATCCATTCTGTCTGGCTGTGTCCCTGGCTTGTGGGTTGTTGACTGGTGGTCTGTATCTGACACATGGTGGAAGGATTCGATTCTTTTGGAACCGGAGTTGTTCATATGTGGCGCTTAGGTGGTTGGCACAGGATTCCCATTTCCTGGCTTGTCTTAGCGTCTCTCGCCCGTAGGTGTTCAAAGTTTGGAAGAAGATTTGTAGCTCGGGTGCTACAACTGGCCAAACGGTACAAAAAATGGCCAATCTGGAATTCCCTTCCTCAGGCCATTTTGGACCATGTTATTTCAGAAAGGCAGCTTACTGCCATCTGCTGAAGGACATGTACGGACAACTAAAAGCAACTACCATGTTCCATGAGTCAATAAAAAAATCATTGAAGCTAACATGACAGTTTGATAAAGTGGTTGAGGAGGCATTATGAGTATGTAATAAGCAATTAAAAGGTTTGGAGTAAAGTTCCAGAATCAGTCCCTACCATGGTAGCTTCAATTAATAAAAGAGCATGAAATGAAAATGCTGGAATAATGAACGATAATGGCAGACCTAACAAAGATTTGAAGCATGTTACATGGTTCAGTATTGTCCTTCAGAAGAGAACGTCTGACCTTCCTCCCTGGCCTGCCCTACCCATTCAACAATAATGTGATGGTCCTTTCCTGTGCCGAACCTGACTAAGAAACCCATCAGGAGAAAGTGAGGACTGCAGGTAATGGAGATCAGGATTGAGAGTGTAGTGCTGGAAAAGCACAGCAGGTCAGGCAGCATCGGAAGAGCTGGAAAAGCAACGTTCTAGGCATAACCCCTTCATCAGGTATCCGAATGAAGGCCTCATGCCCGAAACGTCAATTCTCCTGCTCCTCGGACGCTGCCTGACCTGCTGTACTTTTCCAGCACGACAGTCTCGACTGAGAAGCCATTTCGTTGTAATAAAGCTTCTTAAGAATGATCAACCAAAATTAGCCGAGCAAGATGGCAGGCCTTCAAAAAGGTAACTGATGACCACCTTCTTGGGATATGTGACAAACTTTTTCATAAGTCAGTGAAGAATTCAAAAAATGCAAATGACGGTGAGTCAGGCTCTTCAGACAGAGTCCGGTATTCATTTAAGATTGATGATTGGATGCAAAGTCTCCTGTGATGTTACTTTGAACAGCAAGAGAGTTCTTGCCAGTATTGCACTCCAATACTGTTCATGATATAAAGTGTCAGATTTACTGCATTTCTGTTTGTGACCGCTTTCTGTCCATTTCCAATATTAGTGGTGATATCATGACACCAGTATTCCCAAACTCCAGTTTGATGCTGAATGGACGGGGATTTGGATACCATCGTTTGTCCAGGTGAAATTTGAATTCAAAGAAAGCCTGGAATCGGAAAGAAAGCGAAATGGTGACAATGTAACGCGAGTCAATGGAAAAAATACAAAAACAGCTGGTTGATGAATGACAAGGCATTTGTCACCTTTCCATGGTCTGGCCGACATGAAATTCCAGACCCACAGGGAAGTAATTGACTGTGTTCTGAAGTGGCTTTAGCAAGCTATTCAATGGGCAATTGGGGATAGGGACTCATTGCTGACCCTAACCAGAAAGTAATACGTGTAACAAAACCTCGCAACACGATATCAATTAAATGTAATTTTTGTGACAGTTCCTGATGTCATTTCAAGTATTTCACGTGAATATTCTAAAATGCACTTTGAGTGATGTTGCACCGTCTAAACGGACGACAATATAAATCAGTGGGACATTCAGAGTAGATCCAGTACAACATTGATGTTTAATTGCAGAATTTTCAGCACTGAATTTTTAATCTAAATAAAAGTTTTAAATTGTGTTTATCATCCAGAAATAAATAAAATCTGTTGCAATTCGTCTTCATAAATTTGTATTCCCTTCTGAAAATGGCCAACGTTCTTAAAATAAACTTGTTTCGATGTGAATCATACCAACAAATCACTTCTTTCATCTGGCTTTGCTGTCACCATCACTTCCTTGAAACCAATTAAGCATTTATGTAAATAAACAAAGAAATAGAATTCTCAGAATAAATTACAGAAAACAAAACCCCAATTTATATTTCCCCACACGAATTGTGGAAAAAATGCAAATAACTCAATGGATTCGAATACTAATTGATGTTAGGACTTTTTAATGCATAAGTTGTATGATTGTTGAAAGACAGAGGTATCAATTGTCATGTTTAGTCAAAAAAAACTGTAATTAAGAGATACATTGGCCCAGCTAATATTTCTGTCTCTCTTTTTCTCTCTTCCCCTCCTGTTTTCCCCCCATTTTTCTTTATATCTGATGCCGTGTTTTGCCTCTCCACAATCGGACAATGTTTTCCTTAATAACCTGAAGCCAACACCTCACCAACATATCCTCTCGGCCAAATTCATCCATTTCTTTCGAGAGATTTGAGTCAGTACAGCCAGATTTTCTAAAACATCTGTCTGAGTATTGAGTGATTTGGAAATGCTTGTTGGGAATGAGGCTGCAATACTTTACTGTGATAGTGTTTTCATTGTATCTCAGCAGTATTATTCTTGGCTGAGGAATGTTTAATGGTTCAGTGTAATGCATATCTAGATTATAATTAACCTTCACTGCACATCTCGTGGAATGTTTAATATTGTAGAGGTCGATTTATTCTGTAACGACTCTGTGTTGTACCTACGCTGGGAGCTTTTTTTTAGGGAATCCTGGATACAGCTCTTCACTGTGTCTAAACCAAAATGTATTTGACATGATTGCATTCGACAGCGCAATATAGAGGGAGATTTACCCAGTACATTACATGAGCTGTACAATCACGGAAAACATATGACGTAGCCATGTAAAGGGACTTGAACTCCTACCCACTGTCTTTCTGATTTTGAAATGCTTGATACCAGAATAAAAAGGGAACAACACTATGCATCGAAACTTTGTTATACAAGTAGATTATCATCTACAGGCACAGACATACATACACACATACGCAAATCATCTATGAACAACCCTTGCAGTGTTTAATGGTTGAGTGCTGAGACAGCTTTAAAACGCAATGTGTCTATTCCATGCAACACATGCCGACAGTGTGCTTGATATGGTAGTTCAAATGTAGTTTTGTTCTGTCTTTAACCTTTTCTGTGACAACTGTGGTTGTGTTTGACAAATATTCAACAGAACGGGAGGACTATAAATGTAGTCACTGCATTAGAGGCAGAATGTAACGCCATCAAACAGGGAGAAAGGCGATCCCTGTCTTTTTTCATGATGAGGAGGGATTGAAGCAGTTGGGCTTCAAATATGAAATGGAGGTTAATTCAAATGAGGCCTATATAATTCTGAAAAGACTAACTTAGAGCAAAGGTCAATGATAGGGAACCAGAAGCAGCTTGCTCAGCCAATGCAGTTTGGTCTTCCAAACAATGACATCATGGCTGAACTGATAATCCTCACCTCCACTTTTCAGGGTTTTAACTGTAAGCATTGATTCAATTACCAAATCAAAATATTTCCATTTCAGCCTTCGAAATACTGAATGACCCAACCTCTACAGTCTTCTGTGGTAAAGAATTCTCTACGTTCTGGGAGACAAAATTCTCTTCTGCCCAGAATTTGTGACCTCTAATTCAGAGATTCTACTCCCTGGTCCGAAACTTTCCCACAAGGGGAAACAACATTTCTGCGTTTACACCATCAAGTTTCCTGAAAATAATAGATGTTTCAGAATGTCGGTACTGAGTCTTCTGTGTTGCAATGAGTATAGGCCCAAATGACTCAATCTCTACTCTCAAGACAGTCCCTCCATCTTCAGGATCAGTCGACTAAACCTCATGTGGATTGTCTCACATTCCAGTGTACCTTTTCTTTGTCATATTGGTCCCAAGAACAAGTCACAGTATTCCAGCTGTGGTAAGAAAAGAGCTTCTTTTCAGTTTTAACAAACATTATAGTCATACAGATATCCATCACAGAAACAGACCCTTCGTTCCAACTGCACTGACCAGATATCCCAATCTGACTGAGTACCATTTTCCAAACATTTGGCCTCTAAATGTTACCTGTTCATACACCCATCCAGATGCATTTTAAATGCATTCATTGAACCCGCCTCCACCACTACCACTGGTAGCTTTAACCATACATACACGTGAAATGGTTACCCCTCAGGTTCTTTTCAAACGTTTCTCCTCTCACGTTAATCCGCTGTCCTCTAGTTTTGGACTCTCCCACTCGAGGAAAAAGGCCTTGGCTATTCACCATATCAATGCCCGACATGATTTTATAGGTCTTGGTCAGGCCACTCCTCAGCGTCCTTTCCTCTCACTGCAGGGAAAAGAAAAGTCCCAACCTATTCAGCCTCACCTTATACCTTAAACACTCCAGTTCCAGCATCATTCTTGGAAATATTTTCTACATCCTCTCAAGTTTCACAAAATCCTTCATAGAAACGGTCAGCCAGATATGGCTGGAATAATTCTAAATGTGGCCTCACAAATGTTCTGTACAGCTGAGACATGACATCTCGACTCCTCCACATAATGTTATGACCAATGAATGAAAGCATGCCAAACACCATCTTCCACACCCTGTCTCCGTGCAACTCCACTTTCAAGGAATGATGCATCTGCACCCTTTGGTTTCTTTGCTCAGCAACACTCCCCAAGGCCCAGCCATTAATTGTAGAAGTCCTGCCCTGGTTTGCCTTACAAACATGCAAAACCTACATTTATTTACTGAAGCATGGGTTCATGAAAGGCAAGTCATCTTTAACTGATTCATTGGAATTCTTTGAGGTTATAACGAGCATGGTAGACAATGGGGAACTGGTGAACGTGGTGTATCTGGATTTCCAAAAGGCATTCAGCAAGGTGCTGCACAAAAGGCTGCTGCATCAGATAAAGATGCACAGTGTTACGGGCAATGCATTAGCATGGACAGAAGAATGGTTAATTGATAAATTCTTGATGTCACAAGGAATTAAGGGCTGCGGGGAGAATGCGGGTAAGTGTAGTTGAAATGCCCATCAGCCATGATTGAATGGCGAAGTGGATTCGATGGGCCGAATGGCCTTACTTCCGCTCCTATGTCTTGTGGTCTTATGGTCTTACAAGGGTCTTAACTGATTCAGTAGGTCTCCTACTTAAAACAAAAAGTGGGAATCAGTATTTGTTAACAATAATAGATGAGTCCATTAGATTTGCAGAGGCTATTCCATCTGTGCAATACCACTGTTAGAAGGATTGTAGAAGAGTTACCCCAGTGTTTAACTCAATAAAGACTACCCACAGAGATACAACCAGATCAAGGATCAAATTTTGCATCAAATGTATGGCAGGGAGTGTTAGAAAGGTGGCATCAAACTTCAAAGACCATTAGCAAATTTAGAGAAGACCATATTGTGGGCTTATATTCAAGACAATCCAACCAACTGGATAAAGGAATTCCATTTGCACATCTTGCCAATAGGGATGTACTAAATGAATCTGCCTCATTCAGTCCATTTGAATGAGTGTTGGGGCATGAGCTGAGAGGACCACTGAAATTACATAAGGAGAAATTAGTGGGTCAGAGTTCAGCTACATATTTGAACTGTGTATCAAGTTTTAGGGAATGACTAAATTGAGCGGGGAGTTGGCTAAATGGCATTTAAAAGTAGCACAGCATGTGATGAAGCAGGAAGCAGACAAGCGATCGAAAATTTGCAATTTTTTGAACATGGATAAAATGTTAGTGTTACTTCCAGTTGAACCTATAAAAACAAGATGTAGTGGAACTTATCAAAGTGAAAGAAAATTGAATGAGGTGAATTATTTGATAAGGACTGCAAATAGAAAGCAATGTGAGAGTGTCATGTGAAAATGCTCAAATGATAATTTGATCCTGTGACAAAGCTGTTACTTTAACAAGGTTAGGTTGTCATTCGGTCTTTTTTCTTCTGGAGGTCATAAAAACACAGGTTCAGAAAAGTCTGAGTTTGGAAGGGTTTGAGGGCCAATTTGACAATAGCTAACAGATACTGCCACAGGCAGAATGCTTTCAAGTTTAAAGAACAAGCATTTGTATATTGAAAGGGAGCGGCCAGTTCTCCCAGCTCAGCTTTACTCTGGTTTGGCTTTTTTAGCAGTCGCGTGAAGAAAGACTGCTGGACCCAAAGAAGCAGGTCCAGGCTGGTAATCTCTCTCAGGTGTCTATCCTGTGATAACTTGTGTTTCATATGACCTTTTGTGCCAAGGAGTGCTTGTGGGGATGTTGCAAGTACCTTGGAACAGATACACTGATGGGTTTTAGGATAGGATAAGTTATTCGATATTCTGTTTCTGTTCTTTGTGTTTCATTGAGTAATCTTTTAAATAAATCCTGTGTGGTTTACCATGAGGTGGCTTAACCAGCTGATTCTCTCCTTGAATATTCACTGTACACCTTCTCAAAACAACTAACAAAGTTAGGGTCTGGGCTACCTTCTTGAAATGTTTTAAGGGGTTTGGTCTGGTCCATAACAATCGAGAAGGAAAGTAAAAGGAGAGTGTATTACTGGATACAACACACGTGACGAAGTGAGTTCACAGTATTGTGAATTGGAATTTCCTCAAATTAAAATAGACAATGAGGATGTTCTGAAAATTTGGTATAATTTATTGAGGTACCTTACTCCGGAAATCAAAGTGACCTGAAAGAGTTATTACTATTGCATGGTGAGATATGTGCGAACAAGCTGGGAAGTACTAATTTAATTATGCATGATATAGATATTGGAAATGCTGTTCCAATTAAGCAATATCCTTACAGATTTACACCAAAGAAAGTTGGTATAGGCTGAAAGACAACTTGAACGCATGTTCCAAAACAACAGCATCAAAGTGAGTTGCAGCAATTGGAGCTCAGTCATAGTAATGGTGCCACAACCAGATGATTGTGTGCAACCTATTGCAAAGTTAATGAACTTGCAGCGTCTGATTCATATCCGATACGACATTGAGAAAACTGTATTGAAAAGGTAGAACAAGCAACTTATATTTGTAATTTGGACTTGCTCAAAGGATACTGGCAGGTACCTTTATCCGAAGGAGTGAAGACAATTTCGGCTTTTGTAACAATGAATGGACGTTACCAACTTAAAGTCATAGAGTCATAGAGATGTACAGCATGGAAACTGATCCTTCAGTCCAATCCATCCATGCCGACCAGATATCCCAACCCAAACTGGTCCCGGCTGCCAGCGCCCGGCCCCTATCCCTCTAAACCCTTCCAATTCGTATACCAATCCAGATGCCTTTTAAATGTTGCAATTGTACCAGCCTCCACCACTTCCTCTGGCAGCTCATTCCATGCACGTACAACCCTCTGTGTGAAAACATTGCCCCTTAGGTTTCTTTAATATCTTTCCTCTCTCACCCTATACCTATGCTCTCTAGTTCTGGACTCCCTGACACCAGGGAAAAGACTTTGTCCATTTGTTCTATCAATGCCCCTCATGATTTTCTAAACATCTATACGGTCACCCCTCAGCCTCCGATGTTCCAGGGAAAACAGCCCCAACCTGTTCAGCCCCTCCCTGTAGCTCAAATCCTCCAAACCTGGCAACATCCTTGTAAATCTTTTCTGAACATTTTCAAGGTTCACAACATCTTTCCGATAGGAAGTAGACCAGAATTGCACACAATATTCCAACAGTGGCCTAACCATTGTCCTATACAGCCGCAATGTGACCTCCCAACTCTGTACTCAACACTCTGACCAATAAAAGAAAACATACCAAACACCACTTTCACTATCCTACTTACCTGCGACTCCATTTTCAAGGAGCGATGAGCCTTCACTCCAAGATCTTTGTTCAGTAACACTCCCTAGGACCTTAATATGTAGTGTACAAGTGCTGCTAAGATTTGCTTTCCCAAAATCCAGCACCTCACATTTATCTGAATTAAATTCCATCTGCCACTTCTCAGCCCATTGGCCCATCTGGTACAGATCCTGCTGTCCACGACACCTCAAATTTTGGTGTCATCTGCAAACTCACTAACTGTACCTCTTATGCTCGCATCCAATTCATTTAAGTCATGCAATTTGGTTTGGAAAATGCGCCAGCCACATTTGAAAGGCTAGCGAATAAAGTAATTTCTGGGTTATCCAATTGTACAGTGTACATCGACAACCTTGTGATCTTTTAGTCACACACGGAACAAACATTTGCAGCATTTATTGGAAGCATTCAACTGACTTTGGGATGCAGGCTGTTGATAAACCTGGCTAAGTGTGAATTCGCCAAAGTCCAAGTCATGTCCCTCGGTCATGTTGTCAGGGATGGGAAGATGGCCCCGACCATGCCATTGACAATGACAGCAGAACTATGACTTCTGGGAGTGAAAAGGTTTACCAGAAGTTTGCACCAAATTATAGTAGTGTGGTTGCTCCACTGATTGACTAATTGAAAAAGTGCAGGAAATTTCAGTGGACAGTAGAATGTCAGAAGGCATTTGCCAACCTGAAAGCTGTTAACCATTGCCCCAGTGTTAGCGACGCCGAATTGCACAAAGCTACCCAAGATGGCTACTGATGTGAGTGATATGAGTGTTGGTGTTGTATTCTTACAAGATGACAATGAGAAGACAGAAAGCCCCATTGGGTATTACTTCAGGAAATTGAATATTCATCAGAAATATTCCACAATTGAGAAGGAGACCTTGAGCTTGGTGTTCCAACATTCAACATTTACATTGTCAGTAATGGGCCTTGTTCAATTGTCTGTACTGATCATAACCCATTAAAGCTTTTGGAGAAATGTAAAGGCTGCACTTCCAGATGGTTTACATGGAGCTTATTACTGCAGCCATTCAATTTGAAAGTGATACACGTGGCAGGATGAGAAAATGTGTATGCTGATGTCTTGTAACAACTTGGATAATGTAAGATGGAGGGATTTGGTGACAGGAGTAAATGGACAGAAACAGAATGCTGGAGTGAATACTTGCATGGTTCCAGTTGATGCAAGGTGTATGTATTGTCACGTAATAATAGATTAAGACAAAGGATTTTAAAATGAAATCATCTTTGTCTCTTATCAGTGTTGCAGTACAATTACAATAGTGGTACCAAACCAACAATGTGGAAAATTGCCCAAGATGTCCTGTATTAAAAAAAGGACAAATTCCAGCCAATTAACACCCCATCAGTCTATTCTTGATCATCAGTAAAGTGATGGAAAGTGTCATGAACAGTACTATAAAGCAGCACTTGCTCAGCAAAAAGTTGCTCAACAACCTGGGCATTATTATTGACCAGAAAGTCAACTGCACTTACCAAAAACACAGTAGCTACAACAGCAGGTCAGAAGCTAGGAATACTGCAGCAAGGAATACCGCAGCCTGTCCACCATCTACAATATAGAAGTTGGAAGTGTGATGGAATTCCCCCAACTTGCCTGGATGGTTGCAGCCCCATCAACACTCAAGACGTTTGGCACCATCCAGGAAAAGCAGCCCACTTGATTAGCACCACATCCACAAGTGTCCACTCCCTCCACTACACATGCTCAGTACACACTGCTGCTGCTGCACTCTACAAGATTCACTGCAGAAATTTACCGAAGATCCTTAGACAGCACCTTCCAAACCCACATCTATTTCAATCTACAAGAACAAGGGCAGCAGATGTGTGGGAACTCCACTATCTTCAGTTCCCCTACAAGTCATGCATCATCCTGACTTGAAAATATAACACCGTTCCATCACTGTCACTGGGTCAAAGTCCTGAAATTCCCTCCCTAATTACATTGGGGGTTAACGCACAGCAGTTCAAGAAGTCAGCTCACCCCCACCTTCTCAAGGACAACTAAGGACAAGCATAAAATGCTGGCCAGCCAGCAACACCCAGATCCCATAAAATAAATAAAAGATAATAGTTCATTGTGTGTGTGTGTATGTGTGTGTGAGAAAGACCATACCTCTGTGTGTGTGTGTGTGTGTGTGTGTGTGTGTGTGTGTGTGTGTATGGTATCAGTCTGTGTGTGTCTGTGTGAGGGAGTGAGAGAGAAAGACCATACCTGTGTGTGTGTGTCTCTGTATGTGTGTATGTGTATGTATGTATGTGGGTTTGTGCGTGTGTGTGAGAGAGAAAGACCATACCTCTGTGTGTGTGTCTCTGTGTGTGTAAGAGAGAGAGAAAAGCACTGTGTCTGAGCGTGTGTGTGTAAGAGTGAGTCAGAGAGAGAGAGAGAGAGAGAGAGAGAGAGAGAGAGAGACCATGCCTCTGCATGTGTGTGAGAGAGAGATAGCAAAAGACTCTGTGTGTGTGTGTGTGTGTGTATCTGTCTGTCTGTCTGTCTGTCTGTCTGTCGGGGGCAGGGGGAGTGGGGGGTGTGGTGATGTAAGGATGCTGTTATCTTAAAAAGGTTATTTTTGTCCTATCTTTTTTTGAAGAGAGATTGTAAGGGCAGAGGTGTTGAAGAGTCCAGAGTGTTTGTAGCTTTTTCTTTAAAAAAGTTTAACAATGGAAAAGGAGTGGCCAGTTCAGGTTCTTCTAGTTTTGGTCCAGCTGCAGCATTCCCAAGATGTTTTGAGTATCAGAAGGTTGCAAGCTTCAGTAAATGATTCCTAACTGAGCACTCGGGCATTTCTCTGGATGTTGTTCCCTCCTGCCTGTAAGAATACGAGTTTGAATTTACCTTTTTGCCAAGGGGTGTGTTTATGAGATGTTACAACATTGGATCAGGAAATTAGTAAGTTACTGCATCAAGTAGTCGGTTATGTTTTCCAATCGTTTAATGCCACTTTCTTTTGTTTGTATTTCAACCGTAGTGATTAAGTGAATTCTGTTTGGCTTAATGCCGAGTGGTTTAACCAGTTGCATCAGACCTGGAACATCAATGTCACATTTGCCTTTAAACAAAGAAAACCTTATTTATCCTATCCATGCCTCAATGGTTTTACAAACCTCTATTAGGTCACCGCTCAGTCCCCGACACTCCAGGGTAAACAGCTGCAGCTTCTTCAGCCTTTCCTTGTCGCTCAAACCCTCCAATCCTGGCAACATCCTTGGAGATCTTTTCTGAACCCTTTGAAGTTTCAGTTACCTTCCTTTACGAGGGAAATTGCACGCAATATTCTAACAGTGGCCTAAACATTGCCCTGTATAGCTGCAATATGACCTCCCAACTCCTATACTCAATGCTCTGACCAACAAAGGGAAGCATACTCAATGCATTCTTCACTATGCTGTCTTCCTGGGACTCCACTTCCATGGTACTATGAACTCCAAGGTTTCTTTGATCAACAACACTCCCAAGGACATTACCACGAAGTGTGTAAGCCCAGCCCTGATTTGCCTTCCCAAAATGCAGCACCTTAGATTTATCCAAATTACACTCCATCTACCAACCTTTGCTCCATTGGCCCATCTGACCAAGAGGTAAGCTTCTTCGCTGTGCATTACACCGACAATGTTGGTGTCATCTGCAAACTTACTACATATACCTTCTATGTTCGCATCCGAATCTTAAATGTAAGTGATGAAAAGCAGTGGATACAGCACTGATCCTTGTGGCACATCACAGGTCACAGGCCTCCAGTCTGAAAATCAAACATCCACCACCATCCTCTGTCTTCTACCTTCAAGCCAGTTCTGTATCCAAGTTCCCAGTTCTCCCTGTATTCTATGAGATCTAACCCTGCTAACCAGTCTCCCGTGGGGAACCTTGTCGAACGCCTTACTGAGGTTCATATAAATCACGCCTACTGCTCTGCCCTCATCAAATCTCTTTGCTCCTTATTCAAAAAACTCAATCAAGTTTGAGAGACATGATTTCCCATGCACAAAGCCATGTTGACTATCCCTAATCAGTCCTTGCCTTTCCAAATACATGTAAATCCTGTCCCTCAGGATTCCCTTCAACTGCAACGCACCCAACTCCCCCCCGCTCCATGCCCCCAATGATATCAGGCTCACTGGGCTATAGCTCCCTAGCTTCCCATACCACCTTTCCTCAATAGTGGCACCATGTTAGCCAACCTGCTGCCTTCCAGCACCTCATCGTGACTATCAATGATAAAAATATCTCAGCAATGGGTCCAGCAATCACTTCTAGCTTCCAACAGAGTTCAAGCGTACACCTGATCAGGTCCTGGGGATTTACCCACATTTCTGTGTTTTAAGACATCCAGCAACTTCTCCCCTTTAATATGGACATTTTTCAAGATGTCCCTATTTATTTCCCCACATTCTATTTCTTCCATGCCCTTCTCCACAGTAAACACCGACGCAAATACTCCTTTAATATCCCCCTCCCATCTCTTGCAGTTTGACACATAGGCTGCTTTGCTGATCTTTGAAGTGCCCTATTCTCTCCCTACTTACCCTTTTTTCCTTAATGCTTTTTTTTTGTAGAATCATTTTGGATTCTCCTTAACCCCGTTTGCCAAATGTATCTTATGCTCCCTTTTTACCCTCCTGATTTCCCTCTTATGTATACTCCTCTTGCCCTTATACTTGAAGAATTCACTCAATCTCTACTGTCTATACCTGACGTAAGCTTCCTTCTCTTTCTTGAGCAAACCTTCAATTTCTCGAGTCATCCAGCATTCCCCACACCTGCCACCCTTGCCTTTCACCCCAATAGGAACATACTGTCTCATTATCTCATTTTTGAAGCCTACTCATTTTCCAACCATCCCTTTACCTGCAAAAATCCGCACTTAATCACATTTTCAAAGTTCTTCCCTCATACTGCCAAAATTGTCCTTTATCCAATTTCGAACTTTAACAGTTAGATCCTGTCTATCCTTTGCCAGTACTATTTTAAAACTAATTGAATTATGGTCACTGGCACCAAAGTGCTCCCCCACTGACACCTGCCCTGCCTTATTTCCCAAGTGTAGGTCAAGCTTTGCACCTTCTCTCGTCGGTACATCCACATACTGAATCAGAAAATCTTCTTGTACACACTTAACAAATTCCGCTCCTTGGGTGCTCCGGTTTCCTCCCACAGTCCAAAGATGTGCAGGTTAGGTGAATTGGCAATGCTAAGTTGCCTGTAGCGTTAGATGAAGGGGTAAATGTAAGGGAATGGGTCTGGGTGGGTTGCTCTTTGGAGGATCGGTGTGGACTTGTTGGGCCGAATGTCCTGTATTCCACAGTGTAAGTAATCTAATCTAATCTAATCTAATCTAACCTAATCTAATCCAATCTAAACCCTTAGCACTATGCCAGTTCCAGTCTACATTTAGAATGTTAAAATTCCCTACCATAATACACTATTATTCTTAGAGATAACTGAGGTCTCCTTACAAATTTGTTACTCAATTCCCCACTGATTTTGTGGAACTCTATAGTACAATCCCAAAAAGGTAATAGTCCCTTTCTTATTTCTCACTTCCACCCAAATGAATTCCCGGATGTATTCCCAGGAATATCCTCCCTAATTACAGTCATAATGTTATCCCTTATCAAAAATGACACTTCTCCTCCTCTCCTGCCTCCCTTTCTAAACTGCCTGTAGCATTTGTATCTTGGAACATGAAGCTGCCGATCCTGCCCATCCTTGAGTGACGTTTCTGCAATTGCTCTGATTTCCCAGACCCATGTTCCTAACCATGCCCTGAGTTCATCTGCCTTCCCTGCTAGGTCTCTTGCATTGATGAAAATGCAGTTTGATTTATCAGTCCTACGTTGTTCTCTGCTTTGTTCCTGCCTGCCCTGACTGTTTGACTTGCGCCTTTTCCCGACTGTACCAGTGTCAGATTGATCTCTTTCCTCACTATCGCCCTGGGTCCCATCCCCTTGCCCACCTTATTAATTTAATCCCTCCCAAGCAGTTGCAGCAATCGCCCTGCCAGTATATTAGTCCCTTTCGAATTCAGGTGCAATTCATCCCTCTTACATGGGTCACTTCAGCCCTAGAATAGCTTCCCATGATCTAAAATGTGAATCTTTCTCCCACACACAAGCTCCTCGGCTACACATTAATCTCGGACACCACCTTCCCTCTCCTTCCTGGACCGCTCCATCTCCATCAACAGTGACCGACTCATCACTGACATCTTCTCCAAACCCACCGGCTCGCACAGCTAAACAAGGACAGAATCCCCCTGATCTTCACGTTCCACCCCGCCAATCGCCGGATACATTTAATCATTTCCGCCACCTACAAATGGACCCCAGCACCACAGATATAATTCCCTCCACACACTTATTTGTATTCTGTAAAGACCATTCCCTCCGCCACTCCCTTGTCAAATCCACACCCCACCAACTCACCCTCCCCTCCTGGCACCTTCCTCTGTCACCACAGGAATTGCAAAACCTGTGCCCCGAACTCCCTCTCACTTCCCAAATGCCCCAAAGCAGCCTTCCACGTCCAACAGAGCTTTCGCTGCACTTCCACACACGTCATTTATTGTATCCATTGCTCCTGATGCAGTCTCCTCTATATCGGGGATACAGGTCGCCTACTCGCTGAGCGCTTTAGAGAACATCTCCGGGACACCCGCACCAAACAACCCCACCACTGTGGCTGAAAACCTCTCAACCACCCACCCCCCCGCCCCCACTCCACTGAGGACATGCAGTTCCTGGGCCTCCTCTATCACTAAACCCTAACCACTCGACACCTGGAGAAAGAATGACTCATATTCTGCCTTGGGACATTGCAACCACACACTATCAATGTGGATTTCACCAGTTTCCTCATTTCTCCTCCCCCTCACCATCCCCCCCAAGCCCAGCCCCAACCTTCCAAATCAGCACCACCCTCATGACCTGTTCTTTCTGTCAATCTTTCTTCCCACCTATCCACTCCACCGTCCCCCCGACCTTTCACCTTTACCCCCAACTCCATCCATCTAATGCACTCTCATCTACCTTTCCCCAGGCCCACCCCCTCCCAGTTATCTCTCCATCCCCTTGGCTTGCAGCCTCATTCCTGATGAGGGGCCTTTTCCGAAAATGTCGATTCCCCTGCTGCTCAAATGCTGCCTGACCTATTGTGCTTTTCCAGCACCACGTTCTCGACTCTGATCTCCAACATCTGCAGTCTTCACTTTTTCCTAGACGTTCATCTGCTTGTTCCTCCTATTCCTAGCCTCACTAGCTCACAGCATCAGGAGTAATCCAGATATTACTACCCTCGAGGACCTCCTTTTAAAATTCCTGCCTAACTTTCTATCTTCTCTCTTCAGCATCTCATCCTTTTTCCTTCCGGAGTCATTCGTTCCAGTGTGCACAGTGACCTGCTGCTGGTCCCACTGCCCTTTGAGAATATTCTGCCTTGATCCTGGAAACAGGGAGACAACACGCCATTCTGATTTCTCACTGTCGCCCGCAGAAACATCTGTCTCTGCCTCTGTCTAGAGAGTCCCCTCTCACAATCGATCGCTTGGTACCTGACATACCCCTCGTTACATTACAGCCTGTCTCGGTCCCATAAACTTAGCTGTTCATGCTGCGTTCTCCTGAAAGGCAATCACCCCCTACATTTTCCAAAACAACATACTTGTTTGAGATGGGGTTAACCACAGGAGACTCCTGCACTACCTGCCTCCCTCTGCTACTTTTCCTGGTTTTTCTCCCTTCCTTAAAACTACCATCCGTCAAATGCTCCTAGTCCCTGTAAATTCCTCATTGCCTCAAACTGCCGCTTCAACTGATCAATGTGATCTGATAGGATTCACAACCAAACACACTTACTGCTGACATAATCATCAGTATTAAGGAAACTGTCCCTCATATCCAACAGCTGACAGGAAGAACACATCAACTCCACTCAAGGCCATCTTTGTACCTTAACAACCTACAGAAAATAGCATTGTCTTATGCACTAAAAAAACTGTAATCCAGTCTAACTTAGTTTCTACGTTACATATTTCTAAATTTTAATCAAAGGACAGATCTCAAAAAAAAACACTCACTATTAAAAATGACAGCAATATTACACTTACAAACCATGCACTTATCTGCTCCTCTGCTTTGTGCTCTCCAACACAGGTTCCTTGAATGTCAGCTGTGAATTTCGCTGTTTGTCAGTTTTTCTTCAACGCACTCCGATATCCGGAAACAGTTGAACTCAAACAGCAAAGGCAGTAACTGTGCAGATTCACTGCTGTGTTAGTTAGCAGTGTAGGTTTCTTTCTCACTGACTCTGACTCTCTCTCTCCCTCTCTGTTTCTCTCCCTGACCATGTGGTCACTACCTTTGTTCACTTCCTCCTTTTTAAAGTGCCATTGTTTTCATCTTTTCCCCAAATTTCCAAAGCAATGCAACAGCTTAAAAACAGTTATTACTGCTTGTGGAATTGGAGGAACTCACTTCCAACACCTAACATGCTCCAAAAGCGAGCAGTTCTTACAGCCAAAACTTTTCCCATCCTCCATCTTGGATTACCCAAATCCTGATAGCTTTTGCTCCGTCTCCATGTCAATCCTTATCACTCATTAATTGGTTCTCCCTGTTTAGTTTGTTTACTTGTCTTCTAATCCTGACCAGTGTAGGGCAGAAATGTTCAATTTTGTTTTTCTTTTAGCAACATTTTGGTTTTGTTTAGTTCTATAACAATAATTCACTATCTTTTTTTAAAGACCTCTCCACTTCTCTAATGGCTATATTTATTGCCTTCAGTTGTGAAGAATATTTGTCCCTATTCTCGTAGAAACTGAGCTCATCTTGTACCAAACTGGTTGAATGTCAGACAGATCGGGGAGTTAGGCATCATTCACCCCAGACTTACACTGACAAGGAAAGCCCAGACTTCAGTCAGATTTTCTCTTGTTTCTCACCAGCTATTCCTTAAGATACTGAAACTTGACTGTCCTCCAGTCCATTTCTGGAGTTCTTAATCCATGAACCTTCAACCTTCAGTAGGGCCAATGGTGAAATACCACAGTGGGGGTGATCCCTTCAAAAATGAACTAACTTGTGTCAGAGATCTAAAATGGCTCAATATATCTACTGCAAAAATCATTTATTTGACTTTTATCCAAAATATTAAACCTGTCTCACACAGGTTAATTAACCTGAGCATAAACAGACTGAGTGAACATGGGTTGGGCCTGGATGTGGTTAACAGCACAATCTCATTGCTGCAGTTCCTTATGAACACGTCAGTGTCTCAGCAGGTTGAATGACCGAGCAAACCCTTCTTACACACAGAGCAGGTGAATGGCCTCTCCCTGGTGTGAACTCACTGATGTTTGATGTCAGATGATTGACTGAACCTGGTCCTGCAGTGAGAGCCCAGAAAGGTTTCTCATCATTGTGAACATGTTGATGGAACATCAGTTTCCTGGAACCTTTAAAGCACTTCCCCCAGTCTGGACATTTAAAAGGCCTAGTCTCAGTGTGAACTCACTGGCCTCGCAGACGGGCAGAAGAGTGAGTAAATCACTCCCTAAACACAGCGCAACGAAATGGTCTCACGCTTGTATGAACTCACCGGTGTTTTTGCACATAGGATATGGTACAGAATGCCTTCTCATTCGGCTCAGGGGAACAGTCTGAGTTTGCCGATATATCTGCAGCTGGATGACTGAATGAACGCCTTGTCGCAGTCAGAGCAGGTTCTCAGCCTCTACCCAGTGTGATCTCGCTGGTGGAAAGTGAAATGAAATGATTGTCTGAACTTAATGCCGCAGTGAGAACTCCTGAATGGTCTCTCCTCTGTTCGAATACGTCAATGGCACATCAGTTGCCCAGAATTTCTATGGCATTTTCCACAGTCCTGTGATTTAAAAAAGTTCTTTTATCTGAGTGAACTCTATGGTCTGCCTGCATTTGAGAAGATTGAGTGAATCCCTTCCCACACTTGGAGCAGATGAATGGCCTTTCCTCAGTGTGAGTGCATTGCTGAATTTCCAGTTGAGGTGGGGATTTGAATCCTCCTTCACTGTCCTCATATTTCCATACTTTCCCCCCAGCTTGACTGTGATTACATCTTGATAGTTCAGATGATTTCATCCACACACAGGACAGGTGCACAGTTTCTCTTCACTTGGTGTTTTCTCTTTCCAAGTTCAGAATTGAACAATATTTCAATCATAAAATAAAAATCAATCTTTATAATTCTAATATGATACCTGGTTCTGTTTCCTGACCACAGATTGTCCCCTTCACATAATCTATGAAGCTAATTAAAGAGAAGGAAAGTGAGTGAGAAGACCACAATCTGACTGAATGCTCATCCGTGAGACCTGGCTGCACAATGAAGTTCCAGGACATTCCTGAAGAGGGCAGGGCGATATCTATCCCCAAGCCCCAAAAAGACACCTGTGCGCAGGCGCTGGATTGAGCACGTTGGAGCATGCGCAAATTGACTGATCGCCTCTTTTTCAGTGTCCAGGTAATGGTGGGGAGAGGGTTGTCCCGGAAGAATAATAGAGCCAGCGGTGGGAGAGGTGGTGCGACCGTCTTGGTAATATCCAGTAAAGGTCCCACGAACCGAATAAAAATGAGCGGGTCCGAGGGTTTGATCCCTGAGATTAATTCCCGGGAACTGGGCCGTGGCCGCCATTTTGTTTGGGACGAGGCGCATGCGCGGTTATTCTGGTGACGTTAGGGGGTGGGCGTGGCCTACTGTCCCAGTGACGGAGACAATGGAGAGGGGGATGTGGGACTGACCCAGGGAGGAGGGAGAGCCTGGGAGGGCTGGGGGGACAGGCATTCACAGCCCTGGGGAGGGGAGGGGAGGGGGGACAGGCATTCACAGCTCTGGGGGAAGGGAGGGGAGCGGGGACAAGGATTCACAGCTCTGGGGGAGGGGAAGGGGGGACAGGCATGCACAGCTCTGGGGGTGGGGGGGACAGGGATTCACAGCTCTGGGGGGGACAGGGATTCAAAGCTCTGGGGGAGGGGAGACAGGCATTCACAGCTCTGGGGTGGACTGGAATTCACAGCTCTGGGGGAGGGGCGGCAGGCATTCACAGCTCTGGGGGGACATGCATTCACAACTCTGGGGGGGTACAGGCATTCACAGCTCTGGGGAAATAGGGGGCAGGCATTCACAGCTCTGGGGGTGAAGGGGTGGACAGGCATTCACAGCTCTGTGGGTGAGGGGGCGGACAGGCATTCACAGCTCTGGGGTAGGCGGGAGGACAGGAATTCACAGTTCTGGGGGGGAACAGGTATTCACAACTCTGGTGGAGGGGGGTACAAGCATTAACAGCTCTGGGTGTGCGGTGGATACGCATTCACAGCTCAAAGTTTGGGAGAAGATTTGTAGCTCGAGTGCTCGTTGTTGTGGTTCTGTTCGCCGAGCTGGGAATTTGTCTTGCAAACAGCGGAGAGCTCGAACTGACAACCGGAAGTGCCAGAGACAGGCCACTATAAATGCCGGAGAAAACAGCACAGAAGCGCTTCACAGGAGGCTCCCAAGCACTGAGGATGTCACCTAGACAGGGGACAAAACGTTTGCAAGACAAATTCCCAGCTCGGCGAACAAAACCACATTCACAGCTCTGGGAGTCGGGGAACAGGACAGGGACAAATAAAATTCACCAATACTGGAATGGTCTGAATTTCTCTCCTGTATTGACAGTGATCACTTTTATAAACTTCTTTTACAGGGCATCAGGAGAGAGCTAGAGAAAGGAAACTCAAACCAAATCAAAAACAGTCAATATCCGATACCACAATTAATCAGGAACTGAATGTTATCGGTCTTTGAACTTGGATGCAGAAGTGTTTCAACCAGATTCACAGCCTAGAAAAAGCTTTGCACCATTCGCAGCAGACAGGACCTGGACAGCATAGAGTTACAGAGATCGACAGAACAGAATAAGATCCTTGAGACCTTCTGCAATTTAAACGAAACACACAGAAAAACTCACTTTGCCTCGTAATATGTTAAAATCTGAGTGACAGAGGATTCCCAAATTCCACTATTTAAAGAAAATTACCAATTTTATTCTTTGCCCTAAAAGTGAATATGAAACATTAAACAAACATGAACATTTAAATGAACATTTTAATTGGGGAAAATGAAATTATGATGCGATCAGACAGGAGTTGGGAAGTACAAACGGAGAGCAATTGTTCCACAGATAGGGCACAGCAGACATGTGGAGACGATTTAAGGAGCAGTTGTTGCAAGTGATGCACTAAGTTGTTCCTGTGAGACAAGTAAGAAGGGGTAAGATTAAGGAACCTTGGATGACGAGACCAGAGGAACGTCTCGGCAAAAGGTAGAGGGCAGCTTACATTAGGTGGAGGAAGCAAGGATATAGCACAGCTTTAGAGGATTACAGGCTTGTTCGAAAGGAGCTCATGAAATGGACTGAGCAAAGCCAGGAGGGGGCACGAAAAAGGCTTGGCAAGAAGGATTAGGGAGAATCCAAAGGCATTTTACTCCTACGTGAGGAATAGAGAATGATCAGGGAGATGGTAGGGCCAATCAGGGATAGCGTAGGGAACTTGTGCTTGGAATCTGAGCAGATAGGGGAAGCCCTAAATGAGTTTTTTTGCTTTGGTTTACACTAAGGAAAGGAACCTTGTTGTGAATGAGAACTTTGAGGAGCTGGGATACAGGCTGGAACAGATCAAGATTGATGAGGTTGATGTGCTGGAAATTTTGGCAAACATTAAGATTGATAAGTCTCCAGGACCAGACCAGATTTATCCTAGGCTACTCCGGGAAGCAAGAAATGAGGTTGCTCAGCCGCTGGTGAAGATCTTTGCATCCTCACTCTCCACGGGAGTCATACAGAAGGATTCCGAGGAGACCAATGTTGTTCCCCTTTTCAAGAAGGATAATAGGGATATCCCTGGCAATTACAGACCAGTCAGTCTTAAGTTTGTGGTCAACAAGGTTTTGGAAAGAATTCTGAGGGATAGAATTTATGACTATTTGGAAAAGCATAGTGTGATTAAAGGCAGTCAGCATGGCTTTGCGGGGGAAGGTCATGACTCATAAATCTTATTGAGTTCTTTGAGGAGGTGCCAGGACAGATCGATGAAGATCGAACTGGAGGATGTGGTGTATGAGGACTTCAGCAAGGCATTTGATAAGGTGGTCTCATCCATAAAGTCAGGAGGTATGGGTTACAGGGAGATTTGGCTATTTGGATTCCGAATTGGTTAGCTGACAGAAGGCGAGATGGGAAGTTCTGCCTGGAGATCAGTCTTAAGTGGTGTCCTCTGCTCTTTGTAGTTTTTATAAATGACTTGGATGAGGGTTGAGTCAGTAAATTTGCAGATGACGCAAAGGTTGGCGGTGCCATTGATAGTATCGAAGGCTATTGAAGGCTGCAGCGCAACATAGGCAGGGTGCAGAGCTGGGCTGCGAAATGGCAGATGGACTTCAACCTGGATAATGCGAAATGATGCAATTTGAAAGGTCGAACTCGAATGTTGAATATAGGATTAAAGACAGAATTGTTGGCAATGTGGAGGAAAAGAGGGATCTTGGTGTTCAAGTACATAGTTCCCGCAGATTTTCCACCCAGCTGGATAGGGTTATTAAGAAAACATATGGTGTTTTGGCTTTCATTAACAGGGGGATCAAGTTTAAGACCTGAGAGGTTTTGCTACAACTCTACAAGTCCCTGGTGAGACCAAACTTGGAATATTGTGCCCCAGTTCTGGTTGCCCTACTGTAGGAAAGATACAGAGGCTTTGGGGGCGGGGGGGGGGAGAGGGTGCAAAGAAGCTGGGGTGCTGTCTGGACTGAAGGGCTTGCCTTATGGAGAGAGATTGACGAAGCTCAGACTTTTCTCTCTGGAGAGAAGAAGGAAGAGAGGAGACCTGTTTGTAGATCTCCCTGGGTCGTCTTTGGACTTCTGCTGCAAGGGTAAAAAAATGTACCGTTGATCGAGAGTGTTTTGGATGGCAGTCTCTCTCTGTCTCTCTCTCTCTGTCTCTCTCTCTCTCGCTCGCTTTGGGTTTTAGTATACTGGGGCATAATTTAAACAGATTGGCTGAATTCAAATTGTGGTCAAACTACTGAGGTATCGAAATTACAACCAAATGTTGCATATTTTCAATTTTCCAGTACACTCTGAGACTGCTAGTCAGTCACACAGCCTTCACTCTCCCTTCAAGGTACACTATACACCTTCAACTTCATAACAGCATCTTCAATATTTGGAGAGTTTCTCCTTCTGTCACCCTTACAGACAGTAAGTTCCCATTTCCCACTACCCTGTGGCTGTGTTTGCGTGTGGGCAAGGCTTGAACTGATCACCCAACCTGGAGACAAGCAACAACACCAGTACCACAGGGAAACAATGTAAACATGGGGATTGTGGAAAGGCATTCAAATACTCATTCCTGTTGGGAATTCATCCGCACAATCACACTGGAGAGAAGCCATTCTCCTGCGCTCAGTTTGGGAAAGGATTCACTCAGTCAACAGCTCTGCTGACACACCAGCTATTTCACACAAGTGAGAGACAATCCACCTGTTGTCTCTGTGAGGAAGGATTCACTCAGAGTGACTGGTAGATCAGGTTCATGCTGGGGAGAAGCTATTCATTCCCCTGCTCCATTTGAGAGAGGGATTTACTCAACTGTCACAGCTCCTGATCCATCAGCATGTTCAAACTTCGGAAAGAATATTCATCTGCTGTGTGGGAGAAAGGGTTCCCTAATACATCCTAACCTTCTGACCCATCAGTGAGTTCACACTGTGTCAAGGCCATTCGCCTGCCCTGTGTGAGAGAAAGGATTTACAACTTCATCCAACTTCTGATACATCAGCAGATTCACACCTAGGAGTGACCTGTTCAACCAGTGCAAGTGGATTGAGTCAGCTCACACACCAGCAAGTCCACATGTGACTGCAGAGGTTGGAAGATTCCATTATTCCTGTTGCTCGTGACATCCAGCATTGAATCAGGTATGTCCTGACATTTAGGGTTTGTTTCTGCTGATGTTGCTTCCTTATCACTAGAGTAGAGTTGAAGATTCTTGTCATTGTAACTGACAGCGTTCTTCGGGGTATAGTGACCCTTTAAAGCCGGCTCTTGTGATCATTGTGTCAAATTCAGAAAAGTTTCACAGGCAATTAGTGTGCAACTAATATTGAATTTCTGCTTCAAATGAAACATGCTCCCTGGGATAAGAACTGAAATTTGATATCTGAAAGGTTCCCTGGCATTAAAATCTCCAGGAAGAAAGTGTTGATGAATCCTTGCTGACAATTCTTACTGAATCCTTGCTGACGATTCTTACTGACTTGAACATTCCACACATGGCCCTCCCTTCCTCCCAGGAAGAATGGGAATCAAAGTTTATGTCAGACCTGAGGCGATTGGTGTCAGTGACTGTGGGGCTGGTTTATATCAGACAGGGGGAGATTGGTGTCAGTGACTGTGGGGTTGGTTTATATCAGACAGGGGGAGATTGGCGTCAGAGACTGTGGGGCTGGTTTATATCAGACAGGGGGAGATTGGTGTCAGTGACTGTGGGGCTGGTTTATATTAGACAGGGGGAGATTGGCGTCAGTGACTGTGGGACTGGTTTATATCAGACTGGAGGAAAATGTTGTCACTGTCTTTGGGGCAGGGTGAAATCAGACATGGGGAGATTTGTGCCTGTGGGGTGGTTTATAGTCGACAGGGGGTGATTGGTGTCAATGAGTGAGGGGCTGGATTTTACCTGACAGGAGGAGTTTGCAGTCACTGACTGTGGTGAGGTCGTTATAAAGCCAGAAAGGGATCAGTTCCATGGACTTAATTCTCTTTCAAGGCATACTGGGAACTCAAGAGTTAAACATTCCACTGTGAAGCAGACTCACTACAGTATCAATTACAGAATAGACAGAACATCTCAGTCGGATAACTGAATCTTAGAGATGAAATCCATTGCAGCCACAGATGTGGATTCCTCTGTAGCCTCAGGCAAAGGTATTTGTCCTCCCCAGCCAAGATTGGTAGCCTTGGCCCCAACCCTGTTAAAATGCCTCCTGCTCCCATTATCTTGCTTCCTCTCCGTATGAGCAAAGGGATGTGAATTCCCGGTTGAAAATAGGCAACACCCTTCAGTTTTAGTCTCTTCCCATTGACACATGATCATGAAGAATGCGATAATCAGTCGCTGTAATCCATTCACTCATTATCGCAGGACATCGACATTCACCAGGCCTTGTAAAGTTATAATTGCCCATCGTAAACAATGTAACGACAATCAATCATGTTGCTGAGAGACCTTTTGTATTATTCCTATAAAAAGTACGGCCTTTGTGTGTAGAGAAGAGATTCGTGGAGATGTGTCACCACAAGTAGACACACGACTCCTTTCAGGGACATTGAGAATCTCACGCTGCACTCCGATAATAAAATATCTGCTGTTGCACTGAAACCTGTGTCGTCTGGATTTGTGGAACAGAATATCCATTAACAGCCTCACAATTCTATGTCTGATTTTTCATTTTAAATCAGGAAGTGTCTGCTTTGCCTCCCCATATCTAACAACCTATCAGATTTCACCTCTGCAGCCTCAGATCCTCTCTGTAATCACAAATAAACGCTGAGTGCTGAAGAAATGTAGCAGGTCCAGAAGCATCTGCACAGAGTGAGAACAGAGTTCAAATCCAGGTCTGACAGTGTGTCAGAATTAAGCGCAATCTTGTGGCACTTCCACATTGACAATTGTTAGTGACAACACCTCAATCAATGTCTCTTCATTTTCCTTTTCTTTTCGAATCGCAGCAGTCTACAGTGCATAACAAGTCCCTTCAGTCCATTGATTCTGGTCCAGTCAAAAACCACAATCAAACTATGGTAACTTCATTTCTCAGCCCTCAGCCGATCACCTTGTATTAGGTAAAAACAAGGACTGCAGATGCTGGAAACCAGAGTCTAGATTACAGTGGTGCTGGAAAAGCCCAGCAACTCAGGCAGGATCCGAGGAGCCAGAAAATTGACGTTTCCGGCAAACGGTACAGACTACAGATTCAGGTTCTCCTTCAAGACCCATCACCTTGTATGTCTTGGCATTGCAAGTGCACTTCTGAATACTTCTTCAATGATTTGAGAGCTTCTGTCTGCATTACCCTTTCGGCAGTGAATTCAGTTTCGCACCACCCTTCATTACACAGATCATGAGTATAGGAGTTAGGACATCATGTTGAGGTTGTACAGGCCTCTTCTAGAATCCTGTGTCCAATTCTGGTCTCCCTGTTAAAAGAGGGGTACTGTTAAACTGTTCAGAAAATATTTACAAGATGTTGCCATGACTGGAGGGTTTGAGTTATATGGAAAGGAGCTTGAAGTTTTTGGGGCGACTTTACAGAGGTTTACAATATAATAAGGGGCATATATAAGGTGAATGTCAGATGTCTTTTCCTTCGGGTGATAGACTTCAGGGCTTATATATGAAGAGGAAGGGAATAGATAGATATGGACCAAGTACTGGTAAATGGGACTAGGGTAAGTTAGGATATCCGGTCAGCATGGACGAGTTGGGTCGAAGGATCTGTTTCTGTACTGTACGTCTCTATTACTCGATGACATGGTTGAGATGTATAAAATCATGAGTGGTGTTCATAAGGTAGATAGTGAGGAAATTTTCCCCTTGGACTGGGGAGCCTATTCCCCCCTAGACTTCAGGACTAGGGGACATATTTTTAAAGTGAGAGGAGAAAGCTTTAAAAGGGAAATGAGGGTCAACCTTTTCTACACAGAGAGTGGTTCGTGTGTGAATGAACTTCCAGAGGAGTTAATGGATGCAGGTAGAGTTCCAATGTTTAAAAGATATTTGGACAAACAGGAAAGAATTGGAAGGATATGGGCCAGGAACAGGCGGTAGGACTAGTTTTGTTTGGGATTATGATTAGCATTGACTTGGGGAGAACCAAAAGATCTGTTTCCATGCTGTATGACTTTATCACTGATATTCCCCTTAAGTCTCCTGCCCTTTACCTTAAATATCTGCACTGCCTTCCAGTCTTTACAGCATTTGTCTTACTGGTTCCTCCATCAAGGGGAATATTTCCTTCCTGTCTACCCAGTCAACGCTTCTCATTATTTGATACATCTCAATGATGTCATAGAGTCAAACATATGTACAACACACAAACGGATCCTTCAGCCCAACTCGTCCATGCCGACCAGATATCCAAAATTAACCTCGTCCCATTTACCAACACTTGGCTCTCTAATGCCTTCCAATTCAAGTTCAAAAACACACAACACCAGGTTATGGTCCAAATGATTTATTTGGAACCACTAACTTTCGGAACTTTCGAAAACTCTGGTGGAGTTTTTTAATACGCCTCCCAATACCTTTTATATGTTACTAGCCGCGTACTGGCCTGCCCTTCCTCTTGGATACACGCACTGCCTGTTGCATGAAAAAGTTGGCCCTTAGGACCTTGTAAATCTTTCCCCTCTCACCCTAAACCTATACCCTCCAGTTCTGGACTACCGCACCCCAGGGAAAAGACCTTGTCTATCCATGCCTCCGTGATTTTATAAACATCTGGAGGGTCACCCCTCAGCCTCCAACACTCCAGGGAAAACAGCTCCAGCCTGTTCAGCCTCTCCCTACATTTCAAACCCTCCAACCCTGGCAACATCCTTGTAAATCTTTTTTGAACCCTTTCAAATTTCACAACATCCTTTCTACAGGAATCAGAGCAGAATTGCACACAATACTCTAAAGGTGGCCTAACCAATGTCCTGTACAGCCACGACATGAGTTCCAAACTTCTTTACTCAATGCTCTGACCAATAAGGAAAAGCATACAAAAAGCCTTCTCCACTATCCTCTCTGCCTGTCACTCCCCTCTCAATCTCTCTGGTCTAAGGAAAACGACCCAATCTTTCCAGTCTCTCTTCATAACTGAAACTTCCAGCTCAGACAATATCCTTCCAAGTCTCGAGTGCTCGCATATCCCTCCTTAAATGTGGATTCCAGAAATGCAGACATCAAGCTAGCTGTCCACTAGCCAATGTTTTTGACAGTTCTGACAGAACTTCCCAGCTCAAACTCTGTGCTTAACAAGGAAAGGTGGGTTTATCACCTGTCCCGGTGTTTACGTGACTGGTGGACAGGCACAACAAGGTCCCTCTGATCTTCAGTGCTTCCCAGGGCTCTATAGTTCATCATGTATTCCCTGACCATGTTTGTCCCCCTATGGTCTAATTCTATCTTCCTCACTGTTTGTCATCATACTAGTTTTCATATAATCCATGAACTCACTGATCAATCCTCCAACTTTCAATTGAAAGTTATTTCTGTAAACCCAATACTGGCCTCTGCAAGATCCCACTGGGCACAAGCTTCCAGTTACAGAAGCAATCTCAACCATCACCCTCTGCTTCCTGCCACTCAGCCCATTGTGGATCCAATTTGCCAAATTTCCTTGGATGCCATAGGCTCTTGTCTTTGCCATCAGTGTCCCATGCAGGATCTTATCAAAAGCCCCACTGAATTCAAAGCAGCCTACACATAATGCATTGCTGTCACCTACACATCTGGCCACCTCTTTGATAAATTCAATCAGGTTGGTCAGATATGACCTTCCTTTAATAAAACCACACCTACTGTTCTTGATTAACCCCTGCCTGCTCCAAGTGCAGATTCATTCAGTCCCTAAGTGTTCATTCCAACAGTTTCCCCACCGTCAGACTGATTGGCCTGTATATTCCTGGTTTCTCCCTCCTTCCTTCTTGAAGACCTTGTCACATTGGCTGTTTTTAATTGATGTCTGCAGCCAAGTGTTAGGTCTCTTGTACAGCTTGGGGAAGGTAGAAAGGGACAGTGGTAGCGTCTTTACCTCTGAGCTACGAGATCCAGGTTGAAGTCCCACCTGGTCCAGCGGAATATCATACCATCACTGAGCAGATTGGTTGAGAAACTATTTCCAAGGTGTTTTTGATCTACCTGGAATTGTTTTTTCCCCTCTGCTGAAATGACTTGATAATCCTGAATAGACATTCCAACAATACCTCTGCACCTGAATGGCACTATCTCTTCAAAATCTAATGTTGCTGGTTCCTTCCATCACACCTCTTTTGGGAGCTTTACAGCATTCATTTTACCCCAGTTAAGTGAGCTTTTCAGCTTTTAAAAACTTTCACATTTGTATCTTTGCCAGTTTTTTGAACATCAAGGACCAATCAACCTGAAATAACAGCAGGAGTTTATTTTCTTGGACACACAATATAACCTTACACACACGCACACAGGCATGGTTGAGGTTTTGATGGAGAGAAAATATCTCTCCAGGACTGAACCCTGATCTCGGATGATGACCTCTGCAGGGAGACAGACATCAACTGCAAATGAATTCTTGGATCTTCATGTGCAGCATCCCTTCCATCGACAGCATTGGTCTGTTTGGGTGCCTGCTTTTGTAAACCGTATCCAAGCAACAACTGATGATAGATTCATAACAGTTTTCCTCCAATCCATGTTAAAGGCATGTGTTTGTGTTATTTTTCACTGAGTGTTGATCTAATCTTCTAAAATGGGGATTGGCTTCCATCTCAGATTACCAATCCAGCGTGGCTTGGGGACCCTGAGGAAATGATTAGGGAAGTGTATCTGTACCACTCCACCTTCTGCACCCTATACCGCCAGATAGTGCTCCCTCAGTACCTCAGAAAGCATCTCCTCAGTATATTTATCCCCAAAGAACCTCAACAAAACATTCATGCCCTCAACACCTCAGAAAGCAAACCTGTTGCCCCCTTGGACCGTTTTCATCCCCAAACCTGTTCTCCCTGTGATGACCCACTGCCAACCCCAAGATTGGAGCCCTGGGCCCAGAACATTATTTGAGTCTCTGGATTGATCATAGATTCCCTAAGATGTGGAAGCTGGCCATTCGGCCTATCAGGTTCACACTGACCCTCAACAGAGCATCCCACCCACCTTCTCTATCCCTGGATCCCTTCATTTCCTCTAGCTAACCCACCTAGCCTGCACATCCTTGGACAGTGGGAGAGAACTGGAGCACCCAGAGGCTAACACGGGGAGAATGTGCCAACTCCACACAGACAGTCGCCCGAGGCTGCAATCGAATCCGGGTGGGGTCAGACAACACTGAGCCCCCGTGACAATCCCACCATCTCTCCGCGTTGATGACCGTTTGATGTCTATTCCTGGGGAGTATCGAACTTGTTTAGCGTTTATTTAAGATAGATTAGGGAAAAGGGCAACGCCTCCACAAGCTCAAGATGCTTGATCCCCCTCAAAAAAATTTATATCAATTTCAAAAAGAGACTTTATTCACAAAAAAAACTTTACGTACAAACATAGTCACTAAAGTTCGATTCTGTACAGTCTTTACAACAAGTCTTTGTCATGACATATATACTCCCCTTGGCTGATGAACTGAAATGTTAGGTCTGAGATGTTCCGTCTGAATTAACATCACAAAGTGAAATTGAGAAAGATCTTTGTGAAGTGCCTGTTTTCTGTATCTGTTTTCCCATGTACCCCGCCCACCGAATGCAATACCTTACAAAGCCTTAAACCTGTTTGTCAACTTTCAGCAGAAGCAGCCGCGGAGCATTGAACACAGACTGAATTACTCAGTGTCACTTGAATCAGGTCAGATCAAATTCTCAAGCAAACAGATGGCTGGAGAAATTCAGCAGATCAGGCAGCAACGGTGAAGAGAGAGAGGGACAATTCACATTTCAAGTGACCCTTCCTCAAAATGGTCAGTTCTGAAGCAACTTTCCCGCAGAAATCACTGGATTGAAAGGTGAACTCTCTCTCTGTCTCTTTCTCCCTCTCCCTTCAGAGATGCTGCCGGACATGCTTAGCTCCTGCAGCAATCTCTATATTGATGTTTCAGGTCTCTAGCGCGTCCGTACAGATTGTTTTTAATGTTGAAATCTCAAGCTTGCTTTATTAAAGGGATTGAATTTGTCCCCCATAAAGGGGGAGGGCGGGGGGCGTTTACCTCAGCTAACAGGTTCGTGATGCCAACGTTATTGGCTCAATCTCTATCATGGAGGAGAAAGTGAGGACTGCAGATGCTAGAGAGCAGAGCTGAAAAATGTGTTGCTGGAAAAGCGCCGCAGGTCAGGCACCATCCAAGGAGCAGGAGAATCGACGTTTCAGGCATGAGACCTTCTTCAGGAATGAGCAAAGTGTGCCAAGCAGGCTAGGCTAAAAGGTAGGGAGGAGGGACTTGGGGGAGGGGCATTGGGAATGTGATAGAGGGAAGGAGGTTAAAGTGAGGGTGATAGGCCAGAGTAGGGGTGGGCCGGAGAGGTCAGGAAGAAGATTGCAGGTTAAGAAGGTGGTGCTGAGTTCGAGGGTTGGGACTGAGATAAGGTGGGGGGAGGGGAAATGAGGAAGCTGGAGAAATCTGCATTCATCCCTTCTGGTTGGAGGGTTCCTAGGCGGAAGATGAGGCGTTCTTCCTCCAGCCGTTGTGTTGCTATGGTCTGGCGATAGAGGAGGCCAAGGACCTGTATGTCCTTGGTGGAGTGGGAGGGGGAGTTAAAGTGTTCAGCCATGGGGCGGTTGGGTTGTTTGGTGTGGGAGTCGCAGGGGTGTTCTCTGAAACGTTCCGCAAGTAGGCGGCCTGTCTCCCCAATATAGAGGAGGCCACATCTGGTGCAGCGGAGACAGTAAATGATGTGTGTGGAGGTGCAGGTGAATTTGTAGTGGATATGGAAGGATCCCTTGGGGACTTGGAGGGAAGTGAGGGGGGACGTGTGGGCGCAAGTTTTGCATGTCTTGCGGTTGCAGGGGAAGGTGCCGGGATTGGTGGTTGGGTTGGTGGGGTTTGGGAACCTGACGAGGGAGTCACGGAAGGAGTGGTCTTTCCAGAATGCAGATAGGGGTGTGGAGGGAAATATATCCTTGGTGGTGGGGTCTGTTTGGAGGTGGCGGAAATGATGATGGATGCTGCGATGTATATGGAGGTTGGTGGGGTGGTAGGTGAGGACCAGTGGGGTTCTGTCCTGGTGGCGATTGGAGCACCACACTGTCAGACACTGAGGGAGTGCGCACTCAGAGGGTTAGTACTGAGGGAATGCTGCACTGTCAGAGAGTCAGTACTGAGGGACTGCTACATTGCCAGACGGTCAGTACTGAGGGATCACCGCACTGTCAGACAGTCACTAGTGAGGGACTGCTGCATTACCAGAGGGCCATTTCTGAGGATTACTACACTGTCAAAGGGTCAGTACTGAGGGAGCACCACACTTTCAGAGGTTCAGTCCAAAGGTAATGCCACACTGTCAGAGGCTCTGTATTCAGAGAGCACTGGCCCATTAGAGGGTCAGTACTGAGCGAGCACTACATTGTCAAATAATCAGCACTGAGGGAGAGTGCATTATCAAAAGGTCAGTACTGAGGGAGTGCTACATAATGAAAGTGTCAGTTCTGAGTGAGAACTATTTCAGAGGATCAGTATAGAGAGAATGCTGCACTGTCAGAGAGTCAGTACTAAGGGAGCACCACACTGTCAGAGGTTCAGTCTAGAGGGCAAGCCACACTATCAGTGGATCTGCACTAAGAGAGCACTGCACCATCAGAGGATCAGTACTGGGGGATGCCTCATTGCCAGAGGGTCAGTACTGAGGGACTGCTGCACTGTCAGATGATCAGTACTGAGGATGTGCTGCACTGTCAGATGGTCAGTACTGAGGCACTGCTGGACTATCAGAGGTGCAGGACCAAGGCAGAGGGTCAGTAGTGAGGGAGTACTATACTGTCAATGGGTCATTACTGAAGGAGTACTACACTGTCAATGAGTCAAACCTGAGGGAGTGCTGTACTGCCAGAGTCTCAGTTCTGACGGAGTGCTGTACTGTCAGAGATTTTGTCCTGAGATTGAGCCACACTGTCAGAGGGCCAGTACTGACGGTGCGCTGCATTGTTGGAAGATCAGTACTGAGGGATTGACACACTGTCGGACGGTCAGTATAGGGCAATTTCCACAATGTCAGAGGGTCAGTACTGAGGGAGTGCATCACTATCAGAGAATCAGTGAGGAGGGAGTGCTGCATTGTCAGAGGATCAGTGTGGAGGGAGTGCTGCATTGTCAGAGAGTCAGGACAGAGGTATTGCTGTGCAGTGAGAGGGTCAGTAATGATGAAGTGCGCACTCTCTGTTGGTCAGTACTAATGGATGGCCATGCCGTCATGGTGTCGCACTGTGAGAGGGTTAATACTCAGGGAGCGCTGCACTGTGAAAGGATTAGAACTGAAGGAGCACCGCACTCTGAGGGCATTAGTACTGAGGGAGCGTCACGCTATGGACGGCTGCATTGCCAGAGCGTCAGTACTGAGAGAGTGATATACTGTCAAAAGGTCATGACTGAGGGAGCGCTACACGGTGAGTGTGTCAATTCTGAGGGAGTGTTGTTTCAGAGGGTCAGTTCAGGGAGAGTGCTGCACTGCCAAAGGGTCAGTACCGAGGGAGTGCTACACTGCTAAAGGGTCAGTACTGAGGGAGTGCTGGACTATTAGAAGTGAAGGAATGAGGCAGTGCCGCACTGTCAGAGTGTCAGTACTGAGGAATTCTGCTCTGTCGTAGGGTCAGTACTGAGGGAGTGCTACACTGTTCGAGCATCTGTATTGAGGGAGTGCCATATTGTCGGAGGGTCAGTACTGAGGGAATGCCACAGTGTATGAGTATCAGTACTGAGGGAATGCTGCACTACAGTAATGTCAGTACAAAGAGAGTGCTGCAGAGTCAGAGTGTCAGTACTGGGGGAATGCTGTTGTTTAAAGTGTCATTTCTGAGGGAGTGCTGCACTATCAGAGGGTCAGGACTGAGGGAGTGCTGATGTGTCATAGGAACAGTACTGTGGGAGTGTCGCACTGTCAGAGGGCCAGTACTGAGAGAGTGCTGCACTGTGAGAGGGTCAGTACTGAGGAAGTGCTGCACTGTCAGACGGTCAGGACTGAGGGAGTGCTGCACTGTCAGACGGTCAGGACTGAGGGAGTGCTGCACTGTGACTGGGTCAGTATGGAGGGAGTGGTGCAGTGTCGTAGGAACAGTACTGAGGGAGTGTCACACTGTCAGAGGGCCAGTACCAATGGAGTGCTGCACTTTCAGAGGGTCAGTACTGAGGGAGTGCTGCACTGTCAGAGGGTCAGTACGGAGGGATGCTGCACTGTCAGAGTGTCAGTACTGAGGGAGTGCTGCACTGTCAGAGGGTCAGTACTATGGGAGTGCTGTGCAGTGAGAGGGTCATTAGTGAGGAAGTGCTCATTCTCTGAGGGTCAGTACTAAGGGATCAGCATGCTGTCAGACTGCCGCACTGTGAGAGGGTTAGTACTGTGGGAGTGCCGCGCTGTGTGTCTGACAGTCAGTACTGGGGGAGCACTGCGCTCTGTGTCACAGTTAGTCCTGATGGAACACCACGCTGTGAGGGGGTTAGTCCTGAGGGAGCACCGCGCTGTGGGTCAGATAGTCAGTATTGAGGGCCTGCTGCAATACCAGAGGGCCAGTACTGAGTAGTGCTACACTCTCAAAGGATCAGCACTGTGGGGGCAGTGCACTGCCAGATGTTCAGTCCAGAGGGAATGCGACACTGTCAAAGGATCTGTACTGAGAGGGCACTGCACCATCAGAGAGTCAGTACTGAGAGGACACTACCCTGTCAGAGGGTCAATACTGAGGCATTGCTGCACTATTAGAGGTGCAGAATTGAGACAGTGCCACACTGTCAGAGGATCAGCACAGAGGGAGTTCTGCTCTGTCGGAGGGTCAGTACTGAGGGAATGCTGCAGTATCAGACGGTCAGTACTACGGCAGTGCTGTGGGGCAGTCAGGAGGGAATGCAGCCCTGTCAGAGGGTCAGGGAAGTGCCATACTGTCGGAGGGTCAATACTGAGGGAGCGCTGCCCTGTTGGGTTGGCCAGTGCTGAGGGAAAGCTGCACTGTTGGAGCATCAGTACTGTCAGAGGTCACTACTGAGGGAGTGTCGCACTTTCAGATGTTCAGTCCTCAGGAAATTCAAAACTGTCAGAGGGTCAGTGTTGCGGGAGCGCTGCACTGTCAGAGGGTCAGTACTGAGGGAGCGCTGCTGTCAGATGATCAGCACTGAGGGAGTGCTGCACTGTCATAGGGTCAGTACTGAGGGAGTGCTGCACTGTCATAGGGTCAGTACTGAGGGAGTGCTGCACTGTCAGAGGGTCAGTACTGAGAGATTGCTGCACTGTCAGAGGGTCAGTACTGAGGGAGTGCTGCACTGCCAGAGAGTCAAGACCAAGAGAGTGCTGCATTGTGTGTGGGTCAGTACTGAGGGAGTGCTGCACTGTCAGAGAGTCAGTACTCAGGGACTGCTACATTGCCAGAGGATCAGTACTGAGGGATCACTGCACTGTCGGACAGTCAGTAGTGAGCGGTGTTCCACAAGGATCTGTTTTGGGACCATTGCTGTTTGTCATTTTTATAAATGATCTGGAGTAGGGGCTTGAAGGCTGGGTGAGCAAGTTTGCGGATGATACGAAAGTCGGTGGAGTTGTGGACAGTGAGGAAGGATGTGGCAGTTTACAGCGGGATATAGATAAGTTGCAGAGCTGGGCAGAAAGGTGGCAAATGGAGTTCAATGTAGGTAAGTGTGAAGTCATTCACTTTGGTAGGAGTAACAAGAAGATGGATTACTGGGCTAATGGTAGGCTACTTGGTAGTGTGGATGAGCAGAGGGATTTTGGTGTCCATGTGCACAGATCTTTGAACGTTGCCACCCATGTAAATAGTACTGTGAAGAAGGCATATGGCGTACTGGGCTTTATTGGTAGAGAAATTCAGTTCCGGAGTCCTAAGGTCATGTTGCAGTTGTATAAGACTCTGGTGCGGCCTTATCTGGAGTATTGTGTACAGTTTTGGTCGCCATACTATAGGAAGGATGTGGAGGCACTGGAACGGGTGCAGAGGAGGTTTACCAGGATGTTGCCTGGCATGGTAGGAAGATCGTATCAGGAAAGGCTGAGGCACTTGGGGCTGTTCTCATTGGAGAAAAGAAGGTTTAGGGGTGACTTGATAGAGGTGTACAAGATGATTAGGGGCTTAGATAGGGTTGACAGTGAGAAGCTTTTTCCACGTATGGAGTCAGCTGTTATTAGGGGAGACAGCTTTAAATTAAGGGGAGGTGGTATAGGACAGATGTTTGGGTTAGATTCTTTACTCAGCGGGTTGTGAGTTCATGGGATGTCCCGCCAGTATCAGTGGTGGACTCTCCCTCTTTATGGTAATTCAAGCGGGCATTGGATAAGCATATGGAGGTTATTTGGCCAGTGTAGGTTAGGTAGGCTTCGGTCGGTGCAACATCGAGGGCCGAAGGGCCTGTACTGCGCTGTATTTTTCTATGTTCTATGTTCTATGTTCATGTATTATCAGAGGGCCACCTCTGAGGAGTGCTGCACAGTCAGAGGGTCAGTACTGAGAGAGTGTGCACTGTCAGAGGGTCAGTACTGAGGGAGTGCTGCACTATCAGAGGGTCAGTACTGAGGGAGTGCTGCACTATCAGAGGGTCAGTACTGAGGGAGTGCTGCACTGTCAGAGGGTCAGTACTGAGGGAGTGCTGCACTGTCAGAGGGTGAGTACTTAGGGTGCATTGCACTCTCAGATAGTCAGTACTGAGGGAGTGCAGCACGGTTAGAGGGTCAGTACTGAGGGAGTGCTGCACCGTGAGAGGGTCAGACCTGAGGGAGTGCTGCACTGTCAGAGGCTCAGTACTGAGGGAGTGCTGCACTCTCAGATGGTCAGTACTGCAGGAGTGCTGCACTGTAGAAATGGCAATACAAAGATAATGCTGCAGAGTCACAAGGTCAGTACTAAGGGACTGCTGTGGCGTCAGAGGCTCACTTCGGATGGAGTGCTGGACTGTTAAAGGATCAGTGTTGAGGCAGTGCTGCACTGTCAGGGTGTCAGCACTGAAGGAGTGCTGCACTGTAGAAATGTCAGCACAGAGAGACTGCGGCAGAGTCAGAGGGTCAGTACAGAGGGAATGCTGTGGTGTTAGAGGCTCACGTCTGAGGGATGCTGCAGAGTGAAGGGATCAGTGCTGAGGGAATGCTGCACTGTCGGAGGGTCAGTACAGAGTGATCGCTGCACTGTGTGGGCGCAGAACCAAGGGAGTGCTGCACTGTCAGAGGGTCAGTAATGAGGGAGTGCTGCACTGTGGAAATGTCAATACAAAGAGAGTGCTGCAGACTCAGAGTGTCAGTAATGAGGGAATGACGTGGCGTCAGACACTCACTTCTGAGGGACAGCCAGACTGTTAAATGATCAGTGCTGAGGGAGTGCTGCACTGTCAGAGGGTCAGGACTGAGGGAGTGCTGCACTGTCAGAGGGTCAGGAATGAGGGAGTGCTGCACTGTCAGAGGGTCAGTACTGAGGGAGTGCTGCACTGTCAGAGGGTCAGGACTGAGGATATACTGCAATGTCAGAGGATCAGTAATGAGGGAGTGCTGCACTGTCAGAGGGTCACTACTGAGGGAGTGCTGCACTGTGAGAGGGTCACTACTGAGGGAGTGCTGCACTGCCAGAGGGTCAGTACTGAGGGAGTGCTGCACTGTCAGAGGGTCAGTACTGAGGGAGTGCCACACTGTCAGAGGGTCAGTACTGAGGGAGTGCTGCACTGTCAGAGGGTAAGTACTGAGGGAGTGCTGCACTCTCAGAGGGTCAGTACTGAGGAAATGCTCATTCCCATAGAGTCAGTACTAAGGTATCAACATGCTGTCAGAGGATCAGTACAGAGGGATCACCTCACTGTTGGTCAGTCAGTATTGAGAGCCTGCTGCATTGCCAGAATATCTGTACTGAGGAGCGCTACACTGTCAATGGCGCACTGTCTGATGCTCATTACTGAGGGAGTGCTGCACTGCCATAGGATCACTACTGAGGGGGTGCTGCACTGTCAGTGGATCAGTACTGAGGGAGAGCAGCATTGCCTGAGGGTTAGGACGGAGGAAGCACTGCACTGTCAGGGGGTCATTACTGAGGGTGTGCTGCACTGTCAGAAGGTCGGTTTGAGGGAGGGATGCACTGTCAGAGGGTCAGGACAGAGGAAGCACTGCAATGTCAGAGGGTCTGTACTGAGGAAGTGTCGCACTGTCAGAGGGTCAGTACTGAGGGAGTGCTGCACTGTCAGAGGATCCATTTGAGGCAGGGCTACACTGTCAGAGTCAGCACTGCGGGAGTGCTGCACTGTCGGAGGATCAGTACTGTGGAAATAATGCACTGTCAAAGGGTCATGACTGAGGGAGCGCAGCACTCTCAGAGGATTACTACTGAGGGAGTGCTGCATATCAGGGGGTCAGTAATGAAGGATTGCCGAAATCTCAGAGGGTCAATATGGGGGCGGTGCTGCACTGTCAGAAGGTCAGTACTGAGGGAGCTCTGTATTGTGAGAAGGTCAGCACTGACGGATTGCCACACTGTCAGAGGGTCATTACTGAGGGAGCGCTGCACTGTCAGTGCATCAGTCTGGGGGATACATGCATTGTAAGAGAGTCAGTACTGAGTGAGTGCCACACTGTCAGATGGGCTGAATGGCCTAATTTCTGCTCCCATGTGTGTGGTGTAAGAGGAATATCTGAAATTGTTCAGTATATTTCTGCATCTGTTTCCTGCATACCCTGCTCAGCAATGATTCCCACGTCCAGATTCCAGAGACTGTGTTCAAACAGACCGTCTTCATTTGGTTACCACCCTCTTTTCCCAGGGATCAAGTTTTCATTTTGCATGACTGACCTGCCAGCTCAAAGGGAGATTTTCATGCTGCAGGGCTGAGGTTTATTCCTCAGCTTCCGTCTGCTCATCCCAAATGAATCCCACTGCCCCACACTCAGCACAGTTGTGTGTTCCTTATTTCTGAGCTTCCCAATGCTAATCCACATCCAGAATGACATCCCACACTCTTACAAATCGTATCGCAGGCTATTTGCCTGGGAGAGAGGAGTGCTAAGAGAGAAAATAAAAATCTGAAAGGACTTTACAATGACATTAAGGGTGAATTGATAATGAGAGACAGAGTAGGTTGTGGAACATAGTGAGAATTTGTGCATGGACCCAGACGCTACAGTGAATGGATACATTTTGTCAGCGATCATTGGGACAGGGTTTGTATGAAATCATGGAGATGCTCTGTGATACAATTCAATGAATAAGCATATGTAGAGAGAGTGATGGTTCTGAGTGGTCTGACCTTCTTACAACCCAATAATTCTCCAAGGACGGTGGAAATGTATCTCAGTATACCGACTGAGGTGATGGAGGAAGTAGCAGGTACACTTGCAAACATTTTCAAATCCCCTCTGGCCACAGGAGAGGTGTTGTCAGACTGACCATGTGGTACTGTTATTCAAGAAGGAGCATGAGATATATCAGGCAGCTACAGGCCAGTCAGGCTAATATCGTGGGTGGGACGTCTGTTGGAAACAATTTTGGGAGATAGAATTAATCAGCATTTAAAGAGACTAGAATTCATGAATAAGAGTCAGAATGGTTCTGTTAAGGGGAGCTCGGGTCTGACCAGTGGGATTGCACTTTTTAAGGAGGTGACCAGGTGTGTTAATAATGGCAATACTTTCCTGACATCTGCTTGGAGGTCAGTAAGGCTTTTATCAGGACCCATACTGGAAACTGATAGTGAACATAAAAACTCAAGATCCAAGGAATTTGGTGCAGAATGCTGACTGGCAGGAAGCAGACAGTGATGGCCCAATTAGAAATCTCTGTCTGTTCATGTCTTGGGGTCTTGCTGATGTGGTTGATAGAAAAGATTTAGATTTGAATGGTGGATGGTTAATCATTAGGTTCATGAATGATATGAAGATTGGTTGGGTGATAAATACTGAGGATAATAGCCTTAGATTACAGAAGGATGTAGATGGCCTTGTCAGATGGACCGATCAGTGGCAACGCGTGAGGTGCCTGAAGACTGGAGGGTGATTAATGATGTGCCATTATTGAAGTAATGCTACAAGGAACAGCCATTGAACTATGGAGCTGTGAGCCTGATGGCAGCGCTGGGTAAGCTGTTGGAGGGCATTCTGAGAGACAATTTACATGCATGTGGAAAAGCAAGAATTGATTAGGGTTGTTCAGCTTGGCTTTGTTTGTGGAAATAATGTGTCGAACTTGATAGAGCTTTTGAAGGGATCTCCAAGGAGACAGATGTGAAGGTTTCACATGCGAGGTTGCTTAGTAAAAGGTTAGATGAGATGGCATCCAAGTAGAGAGGACAGCACGGTGCCTCAGTGGTTTGATTCTAACTCCCGGTGACTGTCTGTGTGGAGTTTACACATTCTCTCTGTGTCTGTGCGGGTTTTCTCCAGGTGATCCAATTTCCTCCCACCACCCAAAGATGCCATGGGAAATGCAGAATTACAAGGATAGAGTAGAGGGTGTGAGTCTGGGTGGGATGCTGTTCAGACAGTCAGTGTGGAGCCAATGGACGGAATGGCTTGTTTCTACACTGTAGGAATTCTAAAATTAATCCAGAGAGACAAGTAATGTTCTGGGGACCTGGGGTCCAGACTTGGACAGGGGTGGATGTGGGTCCTTACAGTCTGAAGGGGTTTGAACGCAATCTGAGGGGGGAGCTGGGCTGACCCCTGAAGTGTTGAGGATGTGAATGTTTTCTAGAGCTACTGTCTAAGGGGCTTTGGGGGTTAAACACAACAAAGTGATGTTTTCTTCGGTATTGAGGGAGCACTTTCTGAGGTGTTGAGGGACCACTTTCTGAAGTTTTGAGAGAGCACTTTCTGAGGTACTGAGGGAGAACTATCTGGCGGGACAGAGTGCAGAGGGTAGAAAGGAACAGATGCAATTCCCCGAGGCACTCTGGTGTCATAATTTGAAATGGAAGCCACTCCCCATTTCAGAAGATTCAGATCATTTTAAACAATCCGTGAAAAATAACAGCAGCATGTGTCTGAAACATGGTTTGGGGGAAAACTTTCATTAATCTATTGTCACTTGTTGCTTGGAGACGTTTTCGACAAGCAGGCACCCAAACAGACTAACGCTGTCGATGCAAGAGATGATGCACAGGAAGTTCCAACAAGTCATCTGTAGCTGCTGTCTGTCTCCCTGGAGCAGTCACCATGTGAGATCAGTGTTCAGTCCTCGGCGAAATCATTTCTCCAGCAATACCTCAACCATGCCTTTACAGGTGTGTGTGTGTGTGTGTATTTCTGTGTCTGTGTGGTGTGTATGTGTGTGTGCGAGAGAGAGAGAGAGAGAGACACTGCCCATGTTTGTGTGTGTGACAGAGTGGATGCATGTGTATCTCTGTGTTTCTGTGTGTATGTGCGTGAGAGAAAAAGTGTGTGTTTATGTGTGAGTATGTGTCTGTGTGTGCATGTGTGTGAGAGAGAATGTATAAGTGTGTGTGAGAGAGAGTATGTTTTTGTGTGAGAGAGAGTGTGTCTATGTGTGAGTGTGTATGTGTGTGTGAGAGAGTGTATCTGTGTGTATGTGAGTGTGAGAGAGTGTGTCTGTGTGTCTATGTGTGTGTGACAATTTGTCTGTATGTGAGAAGGAGTGTGTATGTGTGTGAGAGAGAGAGTGTGTATGTGTGTGTGAGAGAGTGTATCTGTGTGCATGTGTGTGAGAGAATGAGTATGTCTATGTGTAAGAGACAGTGTGTGAGAGAGAGTGTGTGAGAGAGAGTGTGTGAGAGAGTGTGCGTGTATGTGTTTAAGAGACTGTGTGTGAGTGTGAGTGACAGTGTGTGTGAGAGAGAGTGTCTGTGTGTGTGAGAGTGTGTGTCCATGTGTGTGTGTGAGAGAGAGTGCATCTGTGTTTATGTGTGTGTGAGAGAGAGTGTGCCTGTGTGTATGTGTGTGTGTGTGTGTTTCACGGAGCGTGTGTCTGTGTGTATGTGTGTGAGAGAGTGTGTGTGCCTGTGTGTGTATGTGTGTGAGAGAGTATCTGTGTGTGTGAGTGAGAGAGAGTGTGTGTGTGCGTGTGTGAGAGAGAGTGTCGGAGAGAGTGAGAGTGTGTATGTGAGAGAGTGTGTGTATATGTGTGTGAGAGAGTGTGCCTGTGTGTGAGAGAGAGTGTACCTGTGTATGAGAGAGTGTCTGTGTGTGTGAGTGTGTGTCTATGTGTGTTTGTGAGAGAGAGATAGTGTGCCTGTGTGTATCTGAAAGAGAGAGTGCATCTGTGTGTGAGAGAGTGTGTCTGTGTGTTTGTGTGAGAGACAGTGTGTGTCTGTATGTGTGTGAGAGAGACAGAGATTGTGTCTGTGTGTGTGTGTCTGTGTTTGTGTGTGCGAGAGTGCATCTGTGTATGTGTGAGAGAGAGAGTGTGTGCCTGTGTGTGTATGTGTGTGTGTGAGAGTTGTGCCTATGTGTATGTGAGGTAGCGTGTGTCTGTGTGTGTGTGTGTGTTTGAGGGAGCATGCGAGTGTGTGTATGTGTGCGTTTGAGAGAGTTGTGCCTGTGTGTATGTATGTGAGAGTGTGCGTATGTGTGCGAGAAAGAGAGTTGTGCCTGTGTGTATGTATGTGAGAGTGTGCCTGTGTGTGTATGTGTGTGTATGTATGTGTGAGAGTGTGCCTGTGTGTGTGTGTGTGTGTGAGAGAGAGAGAGAGAATGTGTCTGTGTGTGTTTGAGGGAGCGTGTGTCTGTGTGTGTATGATCGTAACCATCTGTTACAGCCTGCAATCCTAACCACCGGTATCCCGAGATATATCTTGGTGAGTGCAATTCGGACCACAGCCGATGTGAGAGGAGCCGAATTCTTGGATAACAGGCTATGGGAATGTCATGGTATGACCTGTCCTTCCCATTTACGTAAGTATGGTCCCTGGCAATGTTCCCTCTATCTCCACAGTTAGTGGGAGGTAATCATGGTAGCCCATCCAAATACCTTTTTTATACGACTCCGATAATTTGGACTTCATCCTAACTTTGGTCACTTGGGTTAAGTGGAATCCCTCATACCAAGCCCAGGTGTCCCGCCGAGAGTGTCCTTACAGCTGTCATTAACCCAGCACTTGGTGAGCTGCTGTCACTGACAGTGAGAGTCGTTGGTGTGGGGGTTCTCCTGGAACAAATACTTATGCTGTTTGTCACTAACCCGGGATGGGACTTTCCCTTGGCTGGCCTGCCTGAGCTCCTCACTCAGCTGTTCTACCATCCCGTTACTGCACAGGGTGTGGTTTTACTGCTCACCATAATCTCTGATTGGGCTGTGGATGATCTGGTTAAACGTGTTGGCGTGACCCTCCAGTTTGGTCACTAAGTGATGGTTAACCTGATTCTCCACGAGTTGTCCCATGGTCTCCTCTGGGTTTTCCGTATTCAGTCTTTCTCAGGCTCATTAGAGAGTTGTTGCGTCAGGATCCTGAGTTTATTCTCCAAATTAGCCAAGTCAGCGTACTGACTGGTAACACTCCTGCCCTGGGAGTGGACTCGTATACTGTGGCTAAATCATTAAGGAGTTCCCTTTTCTTTTGTCTGTTAATTACTTTTCTGGGTTCTGTGTTTTCCCTCAAATTTCCCTGTCCTTTGTCCCATTATCCTGTGGGTCAGTTGGGAACATGATTATTTTAATGGGGAAGGACACCACTCTGATTACTGTATCCCTGATACATTCATTATGATTAGTGTCAGTTTGTGATAAATGTTCGTGAGTTTAATGCCGAGTCCATTGTGAGAGCCTGGTATGTGTGGGACAAGCTGGGGGAGGAGCCTTCCCTCCTGGTCACAGCCCGTTTTTAATTTTGTTTCTGAGGAATTCTTCCGGGTGGGCTCCTGGGATATCGCTGTCCGAAAATGACACCTAGTCCAGGCAGGGTTCTTGGTATCCTACTACCATGCACCCATTCTCGGGGAAACCCGACCAATCGCTTCTGATCCCTGAGCTCCTGTAACACAATTTGAAAATCCCTAAAGTCTATTTCTTATTCAGCAATTAACCAAAGCCACACATTATCCCATTCTGGGAGGAGCCCTAGTTCCTGAGGGATTGTATTTGCTCCTGACACCTCCTACTAGGGCCTGATGTGTGTTGCTCCTTGTTGCAGGTGTACAGGACCCATGCAGCTGCTTGGAGCTCATACACTGTCCTTCCAGATTGTCAATGTAACCTGAGGCTGCCTCCCCATCCCCAGAGACCCTCCTTTCACTGGATTGGGCTCTTCCCAATTGTAACTGGAGTAGTCCCATATGGGTGAGATTTTCCTGCAAGGTTCTGTCCTGCTCATTGTGTCGGATACCCAGCTCGGTCACAGCCTGTAGGTTTCCCTGGGGTGACCGGATCCCAGCTGCCTTATCCCAGCCGGGCGTCCTCCAGGCTATCAGCAGTGGAGTGAGCTTTCCAGCTTCCTTCCCCGGTTCTCTATGGGCATCTCACCACAGCTCCTGTACCAGGAATCATTCGCTGCAAGGCCAGGCTGGCTTCCTGCCACATTCTGCAGGACTGTTTCACATTTGTACCGGATCGTGTTCCTATGGTTTTGGCTGCTTTTGGATGATAGGACAGCTGGGTATGTTCATAGAGTCATAGAGTTCTACAGCATGGAGACAGGCTCTTTTGCCCAAACTGGTCCATCCACACTAACCCCGTTTCCCTGCACTTGGCCCATATCTTTCCAATACATTCCTCTCCATGTATTTGTACAAGTGCATTTTAAATGTTATTAAATGTATCCTCCTCGACCACTTGCACTGGTAGTTCATTCCGTATGTGTACCCACCTCTGGGTAAAAGCATTGTCCCCCAAGTTCCCTTTTAATCTTCCCCTTTCACCTTAAACTGATGCCCTTTAATCCTTGATTCCCCAAGCCTTGGATAAAGACAGAGTGCATTCACCCTATCCATGCCTCCCATGATCTTATACACCTCTATAAGGACAGTCTCCTACACACTAAAGAAAATGTCCTTGCTTGTCCAACCTCTCTCTTAATATTTGTCTCGTTGTGTTCTGGCAACATCCTTGTAAGTTTCTTCTTTACTCTTTACAGTTTAATAACATCCTTCCTATAGCAAGGTGGGTAAAACTGAACACAATACTCCAAGTGTGGCCTCAGTAACATCCTGCACAACTACAACAGAACTTCCAAACGTCGATATTCCATGCCCTGACTGGTGAAGGGCCCAGTGTGCCAAAAGTCTTCTTCACTGCCCTGTCTCCCTGAGTTCAGAGAGCCGTGTCCTGGAATCCAAGGTCCCTCTGTTTCTCTACACTCCTTCAGGCCCTACCATTCACCATGAAACCCCTGTCTTGATTTGACTTTCCAAAGTGCTAGATCTCGTCCTTGTCTGTATTAAACACCATTTGCCATTTCTCAGCCCAATTCCCCAGCTGATCAAGGCCCTGTTGCAATTGCTGAGAACCTTCCTCACCTATTTTAGTGTAATCTGCAGACTTACTAATCATGCCTTAAACATCCTCATCCAAATCATTGATATAGATAACAAACAGTAATGGGCCTAGCACTGACCAGCTCAGTGGCACAGTGGCTCAGTGGTTAGCACTGCTGCCTCACAGCACCGTGGATCTGGGTTCAATTCCATACCTCACAGGGTGCTCTGTGTGGGTTAGATCCTGTTAGGGTTAGATTTCCGACAGTATGGAAACAGGCCATTTGGCCCAACAAGTCCATAGCGATTTGCTGAAGAGTAACCCACCCAGAGCCATTTTCCCTGCCCAATATTTACCCTGGACCAATGCACCTAGCACTATGGACAATTTACCCTGGCCAATTCATCTGACCTGCACATTTTTGGATTGTGGGAGGAAACCGGAGCACCCAGTGGAAACCCACGCAGACACAGGGAGAATGTGTAAACTCCACACAGACAGTCACTTGAGGCTGGGGTCGAACCCGGGTCCCTGGCGCTGTGATGCAACAGTGCCAACCACTGAGCATCCATGCCACATCAACTGAGTTTGTACTTTCTCCCCATGTCTGCGAGGGTTTCCTCTGGGTGCTCCGATTTCCTCCCACAATCCAAAGATGTGCATGTCAAGTAAATTGGTCATGCTCAATTGCCTATAGTGTTCATGGATGTGTAAGTAAGTTGCATTAGTCAGGGGTAAATGTAGAGTAATAAAATAGGGGAATGGGTTTGGGTGGAATAATCTTCAGAGGGTCAGTGGACTTGTTGGGCCGAAGGGCCTGTTTCCACAGAGGAGGGATTCTATGATCCTATGAACGCTGAGGCACACCACGAGTCACAGGCCTCCAGTCTGACTATTATCCACTGCTTCCTTCCATCAGGCCAACTGTGTAGCAGTTTACCAACGCCCCCTGGATTCCATTCGATGTAACCTTCCGGGGGGAGTTGTGAGGGCAGAGTTGTGTCGGTATCACAACAGAAGAGGGACATTTCAGTGCTGGGTAGGGATCAGTCAGGAAGGGGGTGATTACTTCATTGGGTCCGCATAAGTCACGGAGTGTTTGATTCAGTGATGTATGAGGACCAGTCAGTGAGGGGGTGGATTTAGATAGGGGTAAGGATCAGTCAGGGAGGGGGAGATTGCAGTGTTGGGTAGGAATCAGTCAGGGAGAGGGAAAATGCAGTGTTTGGTCGGAATCAGTCAGGGAGGGGGAAATTGCAGTGTTGGGTAGGGATCAGTCAGAGAGGGGGAGAATGCAGTGTTGGGTAGGGATCAGTCAGGGAGGGGGACATTACAGTGTTTGGTAGGAATCAGTCAGGGAGGGGGGAATTGCAGTGTTGGGTAGGGATCAGACAGGGAGGAGAAAATTGCAGTGATGGGTAGGGATCAGTCAGAGAGGGGAGAATGCAGTGTTGGGTAGGGATCAGTCAGGGAGGGGGAAATTGCAGTGTTGGGTAGGGATCAGTCAGGGAGGGGGAGAATGCAGTGTTGGGTAGGGATCAGTCAGGGAGGGGGAAATTGCAGTGTTGTGTAGGGATTAGTCAGGGAGGCGGACATTACAGTGTTTGGTAGGAATCAGTCAGGGAGGGGGGAATTGCAGTGTTGGGTTGGGATCAGACATGGAGGGCGTGAGTGCAGAGTTGGGTAGGGATCAGTCAGAGAGGGAGAGATTGCAGTGTTGGGTAGGGATCAGTCAGGGTGGGGGTGATTGCAGTGTTGGGTAGGGATCACTCAGGGAGGGGGTTTGCAGTGTTGGATAGGGATCAGCCAGGGTGGGGCGAGTGCAGTGTTCGGTAGGGATCAGTCTGGGAGGGGGAGATTGCAGTGTTGGGTCGTGATCAGTCAGGGAGGGGGAGATTGCAGTGTTGGGTAGGCATCAGTCAGGGAGGGGGAAATTGCAGTGTTGGGTAGGGATCAGTCAGGGAGGGGGAGAATGCAGTGTTGGGTAGGGATCAGTCAGGGAGGGGGAAATTGCAGTGTTGGGTAGGGATCAGTCAGGGAGGGGGACATTACAGTGTTTGGTAGGAATCAGTCAGGGAGGGGGGAATTGCAGTGTTGGGTTGGAATCAGACATGGAGGGCGTGAGTGCAGAGTTGGGTAGGGATCAGTCAGAGAGGGGGAGATTGCAGTGTTGGGTAGGGATCAGTCAGGGTGGGGGTGATTGCAGTGTTGGTTAGGGATCACTCAGGGAGGGGGTTTGCAGTGTTGGATAGGGATCAGTCAGGGTGGGGCGAGTGCAGTGTTCGGTAGGGATCAGTCTGGGAGAGGGAGATTGCAGTGTTGGGTAGGGATCAGTCAGGGAAGGGGAGATTGCCATGTTCGGGAGGGATCAGTCACGGAGAGGGAGATTTCAGTGTTGGTTAGGGATCAGTCAGGGAGGGGGAGGTTGCAATGTTGTGTAGGGATCAGTCAGGGAGGGGGAGATTTCAGTGTTGGTTAGGGATCAGTTAGGGAGGGAGAGATTGCAATGTTGTGACGTGATCAGTCATGGAGAGGGAGATTGCAGTGTTGGGTAGGAATCAGTCAGGGATTGGGTGAGTGCAGTGTTGGGTTGGGATCAGTCAGGGAGGGGGTGATTAATGTGTTGGATAGGGATCAGTCAGGGAATGGGGTATATTGCAGTGTTGTGTAGGGATCAGTCAGGGAGGAGATCGCAGTGCTGGGTTGGGATCAGTCAGGGAGGGAGAGATTGCAGTGTTGGGTATGGATCAGTCAGGGAGAGGGAGATTGCAGTGTTGGGTAGG